>NW_009233844.1:0-20571 GCF_000690835.1 Fulmarus glacialis | reverse complement strand
CAGGAGTTTCACCATTATGTGAAAAGGTGCAGAAGCAAGTTTATAACTCCTCTAATTGGTGGCAGAGGTATACAGCTACCTCCTTTTTCTGAAAACCTGATGTACAGTGGTCCAGGTCTGGACCACATGCTGGACCATTTTCAAAGAGAAGGTCTTAAAGCTAGACATAGGCACAGACTTCATTTCTCAAATAAAGCACTTTATTGCTCTTTGCTAAATCCTCCAGGAGTTGACAAAAATCACAGATGCTTGAAGAGGCTACTCTGACTGTGTCTTTCAGAGGTCCCAACCACGATGGCAATTCTGTTCTTGTTGGAGTCAACAGTCCCAGACCTGGAAGGTGTTCTGTCTTTCTGCCTGTTTTTCTTCTGTATCATCATCAATTACTACAGTTAGGATACTAGTAATTTACATGGGAAACTATCTCAAAGAATGATTGATATAGGGTTTTCACAGCAGTTTTCATTTTGTTTTCATTAAAGCTTTTTAACAGACAAGGAGTAATCCAAATACTCGTCCTCCAGCAGGAGTTTCACCATTATGTGAAAAGGTGCAGAAGCAAGTTTATAACTCCTCTAATTGGTGGCAGAGGTATACAGCTACCTCCTTTTTCTGAAAACCTGATGTACAGTGGTCCAGGTCTGGACCACATGCTGGACCATTTTCAAAGAGAAGGTCTTAAAGCTAGACATAGGCACAGACTTCATTTCTCATAAATTCATTTATTAAATAAAGCACTTTATTGCTCTTTGCTAAATCCTCCAGGAGTTGACAAAAATCACAGATGCTTGAAGAGGCTACTCTGACTGTGTCTTTCAGAGGTCCCAACCACGATGGCAATTCTGTTCTTGTTGGAGTCAACAGTCCCAGACCTGGAAGGTGTTCTGTCTTTCTGCCTGTTTTTCTTCTGTATCATCATCAATTACTACAGTTAGGATACTAGTAATTTACATGGGAAACTATCTCAAAGAATGATTGATATAGGGTTTTCACAGCAGTTTTCATTTTGTTTTCATTAAAGCTTTTTAACAGACAAGGAGTAATCCAAATACTCGCCCTCGACACAGTCAAATATAGTACAATTTTGCATCAGGATGTTAACTTTGCTGTTTGTTTCCAATTTTACTTGTCATTTCTCCTGTAAGTCTCACAACCTATTGCGGAGGGTAACCCCCACAAAACTCCAGGCAACAGCTTTGGAGGCTGTGACGTCAAATACTAAAGCAAGAGGCAAGGTTAGGATGTCAGAGAAAATAAGAAGATTATTTTAAGACCAAACTGGCTAAAAGCTAATTGTAGGACAGACCCAGAGGTGCCTTCACAGCTCAATATACACTTGTCTGCCTATTATTATAGATTTTTTTAATCATCAATGCTCATTCCTAATTAGGGTTTAATGAATTCAAGGACTTCAGGAATGCATTCCGAAATGAGCACAAGGCATGCTCACAGCACAGGTTTATCTGGGCCAGCAGATCCTTCTCAACTTATTCAGGAAGGATGTGTCTTGCATGCTCTTGAGACCATGGTTTATTCTGCAATTCAATATTTAAAAAAAGATTCGTCTAATTCAGTCCTTTATTCACTACTAGAGAGACCACAGGCAAATTCAGAGATGAAAACACTGTCCATCACATAAATGAGACCATCCTAATTCCCTGTTCCCTTCTGCATCTGTCCCCAATTCCTCCTCTCATCCACTGCATGGCATAGGGTTCACAAAGACTTGCGTACATGGTATATATCATTTCCCAGCACAGAACATGCTGCATACAGTATTCCCACCGTATGCCACCAGCCACGCTATACAGCAATGCCTTTTTAACCCTGCAATTTCTGTGCTATTATAGAAGACTAAATTTCCCGCCCCGTTTCAGCCTGAGTCACTGGGGTCGACACAGAACAGCTCTGCAGAGCGAGGAGGAAGGAGCTCTCCTCCTCCCCAGCTCGGGGGCTGGCAGCAGCAGCAGCCTTGAAACGCTGATCGCTCTTGCCACTTTTTGTGGAGGCGTCAGTGAGAAAACAGCTAATGGCTGGTGAGGAAATCAACAGAAAAGAGGCAATTCTTCTCGTTTTGCTCATCTCTGCCTTTTTGTGTCCAATTTAAAAAACCTGCTGGGCAGAGTGGGCCCAGAGAGCTGATTCCAAAACACTCCCTTTTTGGAAAGTATAATTAGGCAGGTATTCTGAGGTCTCCTATACACAGAGGAATATTCATCACCCACCTTATTTACCAACAACCTTCATATAAAATGTCTTTCTCCCCCAAGTCATTTATCTGTTTGAGCAGAGCTACTGTCATCTTCTCAGCAGACAAGGACTCAGTGTTGGGAGCTGACAGGCTACAGGTGCATTTTCAAACTAAGAGCAAGAGTCAAAGGAAGAGCAAGAAACAAGTTTGTTTGTTCAGAGATGATACCAGTTTACCCTGCCACTGCCAAACTTGGTGCTTTTATTCTCTGAATCTGGAATGGTGAAAACCTGGATTCCAAGGTCAAAAGATCTCCTCTCCCATGCAAAAGCTGCCTTCATTGCTACTGGACGGCTGCAGGGATGATCTGGACGAAGAGGGAGAAAAGGAGCAGCTCTCTGCTCTGTAGAACAGGAACTTAAGCTAAATGAAGATGCTCCCTCTAAATAGCAGCAGGAAGGCCACAAATGCTTTTAGTGAAATACACGGCCTATGACTAAGTCCGAACAGGAGAAAATGCAATCCCAAGGCACTGTGCGTACGGGGGCTTGCACCCACAGGGATTATTTCACTGTGTCTGACACATTTCCCAGTGATATTCAATTAGAGGGTCACCTCCTTAGGAGGTGTGAACGTGCTTTCACACTCTTCTCTGCCAATGGAAGCACCTCATAGGAAAGCTGTAAAGTGACTGAAGACTTCTGCTCTCCCTTCCACACACTGCCAGCAAATTCACTCTGCCTATGATGTCTTGTTTTCGTGTGCACATACATGTATTCATCTCCAGAAGAGCTCTTTTCACTACCAAAGTAAGGAACAAGTCAAGGCTTCCCTCTGCTTTCCGTGACACTTTGATTATGGAGAGAAAATTTGTAACTCCAGGACCTAGCCACCTGGGAGGCTTCCTCAATTCAGTGTTTATGTTTAAAATCCAACATCGACTTAAACAAAAAAAGACAGCTTCTAGGGGACACCAAACACTGTTTATTTTCATCAAGACATTTCAGAGAATTTATCTACTTTGTGAGGAACAAAACCTAATTTTGGTAAGGAGAAAAATTATTCTGTCTTCCAACTCTACACATGTATTCCTTCTCTGCCTGTCCTATTTGTAGGAAAGAGAGCTAATCCCAAAGTAAGGTTTTCACTGAAAGACCAGAATACCTCAAAGCATTAAAAAATCCGCAATTTTTCCTCATTCGAATTACAAAGAAAAAATCCAGCAATTTTTCATCAAAGAAAATGTTTTTTATGTTTCAGCATAAAAAACACTGTCCTGCTGCTTTGAAAACAAGGAGTCACTCCAGGGCTGCCATGCTTTGTCAACTATTATAAGGGTGGTCTGAAATGAAGTGCAAGATATCTCACTGCAACTTAAGTCCGGATCCTTCACTCCTTGAAAATGACTTGGTAAAATTACTTTACCAGCCTCAAATAAAGGAACAGCCAAGCAAATCAGTGAACTCCGGTAGCTTTGGTGCTGATAAACCCTTGGTGGATCAGACTGATAAGCAACTTGATCTTTAGATGATTGGGAGTTGTAACAGTGGCTTGAGCAGGAGCATGAGAAATGGAAGAACATCCCAACTGTATAAAGCCATTGCCTTTAAGGTGTCTGTCAGAGTGAAGGTCTACACAACTTGGTAGTCATTACTCCGTGGGAGCAACTCTAGCAGCTACTTGCATGCTTTGTCCATGTACAACACTCTCAACCATATGCTAATTGGATCCTCTGTCTATCATTTCTCCAGCAAAAGTGTTCATCAATATATTTATAAATACAGACTCAACAGAACCGAAAAGCAAAAGTACTTCTCATATGTCATACACAGTACCAGATGTTTCAATACCATCTTTAAGCCCAAATAGCCATGGCTCCCAGCTAGACAATGCTGGTATCAGAGACCGTATTCAACCCCCTAGATCATTGGCAGCTTCTGCCTTCAGTCCCAGTGCCAAAACTTAAGTGGATCAAGCCTTCTTGGTGAGTGGGACAAGTCAGTTCAACGCTTGGTGCCAGCTTCTTCTCATACCCTTTGCTTTCTAAGACAGCAGTGCCCCACATGTTCAGATGCTACTCAAACCAATGAGAGCCTGGCTCACTTGTGGCTACAAGACATAACAGATATGCATGTAATAATGTGCTTCCTTAGTTTTGAGAAAACTGCCTAGAAAGGAACTTGGATGGGTTTCTTTTAAGGGACTGAGTCACATAAATTAGGAGAGGAAACATATGCTAGTGTTCTAATACTAAAGATGCCAAAAATGCTGCAGTCACCCACTCAGAGTAATGAGAATTAAAAACTCCCCTGCATCTTGATCCCCAGCCTCCTGCCTTGCCTTTAAAGATGCATGAATGTCAAGGGAGATGCTTCTGGATGCAAATTTTTTAACCACACTTGCACCTTTTACATTACATCTTTTCAGATCCAGAGTTTCAGGCTAAGGCAGGCTCTCTGGGAAGATTCTTCTAAATTTTTTCATGTTACTGAGAATAATGTAGGAACATTTTTACCAGAAGAAATTCTTGTGTTTCCGTGGTTTGGAGCCAGATTTTGAAATGCAAGCAGGGTTTCCCTGAAGTCTTAGGTATGTATCTGTGCAAATGTGTTCTATATATAGAATAACATGCTCTGAAAAACTGATTGCACATACTGAAAGGAAACTGTTGTTCAATAGTTGTATGTTTTGGAAATTGCCCTTCATTTCCTCTCAACTCCAGCCAGACTATAAAAACATGATACTGACTGACAGCACATACATGTGCATGAACTTTTAGGTAAGCAGCTATAGCCCAATTTTCCAACAAGATAAAAAAACAACTGTGCCTTCATCTACACTTGAATGCATGAACATTTTTACATGTAATCACAGCTTTATTTTCCTGTTATCTTTCTTCCACACTCACAATTTTTCACAAAAGAACAGCTCTAATGTTTGTAGATCTACTTTTAGATAATACCTTCAATGACATCTTCATTTTTTACTGCACTGAACACTCAAAGTTGCAACTAAAGTCAACTGGGGCTTTGCTTTGGGCATATTAAATAAGATGCATGTATGCTAGGTACTTTGAGAAATAAAGTCCTAAACACATAAATTTGGGCATCCAAGAATAAACTTACACTGCATAATTTTGACCATCACTGCTTTGAACTTTGATTCCTGACTGTACATAGGAGATGGAAGTACCAGCTATAGGATGCTGTGAAGACAACTTCTGAAACATTTGAACAGTTTCTGGATGCCACATCAAGGCTCTGTGCAAATAAATACTAATGAGGAAACCAGACATTTTGAATTCACCGTAGGAAGCGGATAATGTACATTGAACAAGGGCCTGGAACCATTCTCTGAATGAGACAGTTGCACAATTATACACTAAATAAGAAAAGTGGCTTTTTGGGGTTAAGGTGAAAAAATCCATAATGTGGTATGTTACATAATTCAGGCTTGATGAAAGCAGGCACTTTTACAAATTTCTCAGTACTTCAATTTGAAGCCTTAACAGATTTTAGATACAGTTTGTATCTAAATAGCCAAAACAGCATTGCCATGAATTACAAGAATTTATGTGCAGAGGGTCACGAACATCTGCTTCTCTGCAGGAGATTACAAATTAGTATCAATGCTATTGCAGATGGAAGAAAACAATGCAACTAATCCCACATGCCCGAAATATGAAGGATTTGGAGATAATATCACTTAGCTAAATATTTTTAGAGCATTTAGCATGAGAGAATTAAGATCATCAAATAATAGAGAAGATCCTAAAGGTCCTGTCTAAAAGGATGGACAATACCAACAAAGCTGTTCTCATGACCGCATCCGCAACAACTCAGAGATGAAAACAGCTGGCCAAGTTTAGCTGAACTGGGGAGAACAACTCTAGGCTTGACAACATGTTGTCCCTGAGTGGTTCATCCACAGCTGCACCTTTCCTTAGAGCAGCTGGCTTCAGCACCTCCTGGGACAGATCCTGGGAGAGAAAACCCTACTCTACATCTACAGAACAATTCCTGGTTCTTTTATGTAAAACCCTGGAGGAAGATACAAGACGCTCAGAAATGGCTTGGCTCTCTTCAAACAAGCAGCAGATGTCTTTATGCATGAGCAGTGTGTGGGAGACACTCTCCAGCAAATTACAGTGCTACAGGGTCTGGCTCCATGAAATTAGAGATTGGATCCGGAGATTAGAAACAACACATGCCACTCAATTAGCAATACATTGGCTGCCAGAGAAGCTCTAGGGTGGTTTTCCATGATCGTGGGTCTCATCTTCAAAACCCAGCCTCCTCCTACACTTCAGTGCTACCATCATGTTCAATGGTAATATTCAACCATCACTACAAATGCCTCTATCTAGAAGGTGTTAACAGTGAGCTTATCCAGCACCTACTCATTGGAATTTGCCATCATTAGAGAACGCACCGAGCACAAGCCACGACTGACACTCCACTCTCAGCTAACATCCGATTAAAAGCTCAGCTATTCAACATTTTCTGCCATGTGTCCTTTGAGAAAGCCATCAATAAGTCACTCATTTCTTCAGAAATGAAGAAACAAGAAGCTGATTTTCCCCTTCATATGAAGGAAATTCTGGGGCATGAGATGGTTAGAAGGATGCACAATAATTACAATGACATCTAGTAGTCCGGAAGGAATTAATGACTCTTGAGCTTCAGCACTGTAATTTCTGGAAGTGTCATGTTCCAGATCAAGGTCTCCTGTCAAAACAGTTTTTCACTGAATAAAGACAATTTGGAGAGTTGGGCTGTAGTTTTTTGTTCGTTATGTATCACTAATTATGTTTCCCTGGGCAGTGGAAGAACTCAAAGAGTGCTAAAAGGTTTCTCAAGCACACCACAGGCTAGGGAGACAGTTTAAGACCTAACATCAAAGCCTCCATGCTTTACATCACACTGCAGTCACAATAACTGGCCTTCCTCATCTTTCTTTGATATTAACCACACCAGATACAGCTATTGTTCACATTTCAATTATCTCTTAACTTCCAGATTTTCACTTTTCACTGTAATATCATGCTACAGTTTTGTTTTATTCCCTTCATACCTTACCTGTTAGTATTCTCCAGGACTTCAACTTTCTTACGCAGCTCACTATTTTCATTTGAACAGGTCTCAACTCTGGAGACAGCACAAGGAAAGAGAGAGGAATGTAAAAAAATCAGTCATTTATTAAAGAGATTGTAAAACAAACCAAACTTGCTTTCACAGAGACCTCTATGATCTTGCCTACATTTAATGAAAAGTTAAATCAACGAACTTTAGTCATAATCTTTAATCATACTTCATAGTGTAAAAGACATCACAAAAGATACTAGTAGCTGTGGAGCACCTGCTTACAGTGCTCAACTACATCCCAGTAGGTGCAGCTCACTCAGGATGGGCTGTAACTACTTTTTGCTCCTTGAAATAGCAACAGCAAAGACCCTGCTCAGACTTTCTCTGTGCCTGGCGCCATGGGACAGATACTTTAAAAGTCACAGAACATGCTATACTTATGTTGTTAGTAAGTATTTTGTGCAAAGGTGTTCCTTTGCATTTCATTGCTAGGATAAGGCACCAAGCAATCTGGAGAATGCCATGCTTCTGAAATCAGATGCTCGAATTTCAAGTTTATGGAGGTTAATAAGCCAGGAGATTAATTCCCAAGAGTGCTCATTTCCACACTGCCCCTGGAAACCCCTAAACTAAAGGAAATTATCATATAATGCCACATAACAGGTCCAAGTAAAAATATGGGACTCCTAAAAAGACAAACATGACCATCTGGAATAGCTTCAAAAAGGAAAAACGTAAAGGGAAATAGCTTTGTTATCTGTATGCGTAGGGTGGAATTTCACAAGAGTAACTCTGAGAAAGTGAGACTCGGCTATAAAGAGATAAGAAGAAAAAAAAGAAATTACATCAAGCCTATCACCAAAGATGGTACAAGGGGTTTAACAGATCCATCTGGTGAAGTGCATAAGAGAAATACTAGAATACTTGTCTCTTGGAAGAAAGATTAATTTGGGATATAAATCACTAACTGGGGGTTTGGCTCCTTCTCGCTAAGGGAAGTTGATGGGTCACATGCTGTTTTCCTGAGTCCCGCTTATTTTCCCAGGCAGTCTTGACTCACCCACTTCCTGTTTCTGTCTCCATCTGCACTAGAAGACAGAATATATTCACTCTGAATCCACCTTTCCCTGGACACTGCCTACTCACTAGGCCAACAGAGTTGCATGAGGGGGAGGCCCAGAGCAGATGGGTCTTGCCTTATTTAAGGTTTAAAGTCCTTGTTGGCATGTTAGCAACGTGTTGCAGGTAGAGATAGTTATGAATGCAGCACCTCAGCACATGTACAAGCAGAAGCCAGAAGAAGGGCCTTTTCTCCGTCATAACCACGAGATGGCAGCTGGCACTCTGTGCACGAAACAGTCCCAGCATCAACAGCTGGATCCCTTCCCAGTCCAGCAACTAGTGCTATTGCCCTGCTTGAAACAGGAAGGAGGCTGTCTTACTTTTTTTCCAGACTGTCCATGTATTCTTTCTTTTTTCTTCTACTTTCCTGGGCAGAGATCTAAGGAAAAAGGAAGAAAAACATCAAATATTTGCATAGAAAAAAAAGCATCAGAGATGAATTAATAAACTGGTAAAAAGCCCTGACGTTATTAGATTCAAGCCTCAGTGCTGTCCTCATTTCTATTCCTGGCAAGCAAAGCACTGACTTGGTCTGTTTCCACATCCTGAAGCAAGACTGCTCCTCTCAGTAGCAGGAAAAAGATCATTCCCTGCTCTTACAGAACTAACCTTAAAAAGTAAATCAGATTCATCTGGAGAGAATATCCTAGGACAAATACTAAAAGATGATCCCAGGACAATGCCCTGCATCTGGGAGAGGAAAAGCCCGTGCACGCGTTAGAAAGCAGCTTTGTAGAAAGACTTGGGGGTCCTGATGAACAAGGCAAACATAAGTCAGCAATGTGCCCCTGTAGCAAAGGTGGCCAACCAGATCAGGGTCTACATTAACAAGATTGTAGCTAGCTAGGTCGAGACAAGTGGTTCTTCCCCTCTATTCAGAGCCTGCAAGACCACAGTTGAGTACAGTGTACAGTTTGTGGCTCTGAAATAAATACTTTGCATGTACCGAAGTCCAGAGGAGGGCCACTGCTATAATAAGCATGCTGGAGCACATGACATATCAGGAAAGGCAGAGAAAGCTGGGTTTGTTCAGATTTAAGAAGAGAAGGCTAAGGAGGGAACCCTATTGCTGCATTCAACTATCTTTTGTAGCAAGGATGATGTCAGAGTCTTCTCAGAGGCGTACAGCAAAGTGGCAAGAGGCATCAAATACAAGTTGCAACACGGGAAATTCCAATTAGATGTTAAGAATTCTATTTATTTGTTTTTACCAGAAGAGTGGCCTAATATGGGAACAGGTTGCCCCCAGATGCTGGGGACTCTTTACCCTTTGAGTAAAACATGACTGGACAAGTCCTTGGGCAACTTGATCTAAGCTGATGTTGCTTTCAAAGCAAGGAGTTGGACCAAAGGACCTCCAGAGAGGCCCACCAATATAAATGACTCTGTTTATATAAAAGTGGTACATAAAATGCACAAGGTTACTTTCAAAAATTTTTGAAAAAATCTATTACAAGACCAAATTCCAATTCAGCGTAGGCAAATTTACAGCTCTATCTGCAAAACCAATAACAGAATGCATTAACCTTCAAAGGTATGCTAATATCCTCTAGAACAAGTGAGCTGGCCAGGTCTGAAAAAAAATGCTTTCCTCCCTATCGTTAGCTCTTCCCCATGTTGGAAGAAAGAAAAGACTTGCAGGGCATTTCACAGCCTTGGTATCAACCATCCATTTAAAGGTTATGGAATTCAGTGGTCAAAAGACGAAGGCACTGAAATACACAGTCAGATTTTAAAATATGAAACAGTGGAAAAGAACACCTTCACCACCATGGAAAGAACACAGAGGTCTTTGCCTACCATAAGAGTAGGATTGTACTGTTTTTAAAATGGAGCCAAGCAACAGCAACTTGATACCCTGCTTGCTAAATACTCTATTGTTCATGTGTTCAGGTAAATACCTAGACAGAGGTACACCGTCATAGTGACAGACAATTTATTGGATGTGTTTAGGAACAAAGAAAAACACTTTGTTAACAGACATCTTACAGCATTGCATTCAACAGTACCACAGACCATTACTGCAGAATTGTTGCAACATTTTTTTAAATGAAGAATGAGTAGGAATTACCCAGCAAAGGGTAATTTAGAGTAAATTAACATTTACCTTGTTCTTAATTTTCCTGCGGATTTTCTTCAGCACTTTCTCCTCTGCTTTTGTCAGGGGCAATTTGGTAGGGATTGGGTACCCCTCTGCTATCAGCGTCCTCTTCTCCTCCTCTGTCAGGATGAGTGGGCCGGTCCCCTGTAATTTCTGCAAGTGTCATAGAAATGAAATAATATAACAGTAAGTGCACACAGCCCTAGAGAAAAGGGTGTTAGGGAACAGAGGCAGCAGCTTTCCCACTTCAGAGAGGACTCTGCCTACTAACACAGCAGCCTCTTGCAATTGGGAATGCGTGGAAGGGGAAGACCTTTTAGGTAGGTTCCATTCAGAGACTGAACCTTTGGGACAGGATTCCCTCAGAACAGTTGTTCTTGGCCCAGCTCTGCACACACTGAGGCCAACAGTAAAACCTCCCTTGGCTCAAACAGGGAAAAAGTCAAATGAGAAGCACTACTGAAAATCCCTCCCTAAAGATCACCACTTCCTTTCGACAAGACAAGAGGACAGATGCAGATCTACCAGAGACAGGTTAACCCAGCAGGGCTGGCCCTAATGCAAAACACAATCCATGGTGGGAGAAACCTAATAACACTGTTGAACCCTGTCCCAACTTAGAGGAGAGGCACACGCTGTTCTCTGTGGGAACAGAACAGACCAGTGAGCAAGAATTACTGGATCTGCAGTTTTGACCAGAGATGGGTTCGTCTAAAGAACAACAGAAAGTTAGCAAGTCCATGGCAAAAACAGTAATTCAAATTTTAAAAAAGAGAGAGAGAGAGAAAGAGAGAGAAGGGGAGGGAAGGGGGAAGGTAGGGGGGGAGGGAGGGAAGGGAGAGAAAGAAAGAGAGAAAGAGAGACCGATAGATAGATGCTGGAAAAAGCCAGCCCAACTTACATGTGGTGCAGTCAGGAGAGGGGAATTGGAGAGCGCTGAAGCTGCGCGCGATGTCACTTTAGCCGTGGCTTGTAGTTGGATTGGGCTTGAAGGAGGGAGCGATCTAGCCGGGCTTTGCCCTCCTTCAGAGTCACTGCCATGGCTGCTGGGAGGGGTTGGAGGCAAATGCAGGGGATCCACTGCTAAATGGCAAGAGAGACATATAACACAAGGTTTTGAGGTGCTAATTTAAATTTCCACTAGAGCCGCCACCACCAGCACCACCCAGTTTCCAACACTAAAAACTCTGCTAAAAAATGGATCAAGCAAAAGCGGCAACTTGGAAGATTTTCAGAGCATGCAGGTCTCCAAAGGAGGAATGAAACACAGCAGCTATCTTTAGGTTCAACAGACAAAATAGGTCTCTGTGCATATGCTCCAGTCATTTCTACCTACACTTCAGCTTCTTTTCCAAATGCTCTGAAGTTTAAGTATAGCCCTCCAGTACAAGTCCCCTATCCCTGGGAAACCACATTAACAGAGGGCTCTGAACCAGCGTGCTTTCTCTCCAAAAACAATAGTCTTTCCTAACTTTGCTGTGGATTAAACAAATCGCCAGTATTTTTCAAGAGAAGATATCACGTCCAAGGTGTTATATGAACAGGGAGGAGAAATAACCCGCCTCCTAAGGACCTGGTTTGGCACAACTGGGAGGAAGTGACAACCTAGTGACAGCGAAGGCTTTAATGTACTGATGGAGCAGGAGCAGCATAGGCAACCACCACAGAAACCTCTTTCACACTGTGCTATCCAGGGCCATAAGCTAACTTCTACTGCACTTGTAGCCAAAAGAACCTGTGGCTAGAATTGGCAAGCAAAGTGCTGCTTATGACCAAATGGGTCTGGACCAAGAGAAACAGGGCAATGTCTCACCTACTCATATTACATGAACAATTTAGCAGATGTTCAAAACAGCCATAACTAAGTCATTTTTTCTCTGAGATAAATTTACAGCAAAGAAAATTGGGAGTAGGAAGATACAGGGCTGAACTTGCCACCTTCCACTTCTGTTATACTTCGCAAATTTTGAGTCGAAAAGATCAAATGGGCGGTGGGGGAGGAAGGAAGAAAAACAGTAACAAAAGAAAGCTATTATATATGCGCTCTTTTTGTCTAGCATCTTAACTCTAGTAGTTGCCAGAAGAAGATACACACTTGAAAAACAGCAAGGCCCTTAATCCCACAAATTGAGCAATCGAATCTATGCCCTGAGTTGAGATATAGCCTCCCTTTTTCCACCTGCTACATCCCTTGCTTCTCTCCCTACAGCAGTTCTACTTACCTACACAAATGAATTCACTAACAGACTATTCAATAACAGACCAAATATTTGGCGCGCTCGAACTTTCCTTGGGTTGACAGATTATTGCCACAAAACCATGTTAACTTTCAGGGCAGGGATCATTTCTCCTCCTTCCTCATTTATAGATTAGAGCAAAGGGATCCTGGTGGTTCTTAAAAACTGCTAAAACTAATATGCTACAGATGCACCTAACTTTTAATTTCCAATAAACTCACATCCTTGCTTTTGTAACTTTACTGTTAAAACAGTAAAGTTTCCACTTACACTCTTCATGTTAAGAAGAGTGCCTTAGTTAAGTCCCCTCAAACTGATTTCTCTTCTAGCCTAAATAATCCTGGACTTTAAGGATTCAAGCTCCCTCCAGCAACTGTACAATTGTTAAGACACTACAGACACAAAAGGGATCATTTTCTCTGTGATGAGCAAAGGAAAAAAAAAAAAAGAAAAAAACACATAAATGGGTCAGAGAGAGACTGGCTCTTCAGCAGCCTGAGTTGAATCCCTAGAAGGCAACAGCTTCAGCCTGAAGATTAACATGGCGAACGAGGAAGCCAAATATTTAATCAGGGTAAAGTACATTCATTGTGCATTCTGGTCATCTGCCCCTACATTTTGGGTTGCTAATTAACAGACCTTCCTTAGAAGAGAGGTTCAGGAACTGATCCACTTCATGGGGCTCCAATTTAATCTCTGGAAGAACTTTCTGGCTCAGTGGTTTCATCTAGAAAAGAGAAATTAATAGCATGAAAACCCAAAGCACACATCTTAAAAAATCTTAATAGAAGGATACAAGGATGACTTCTCCATAAATGGAGAGGTTTCCCTCTCCTCCTGCTCTGCTATAGGCAAAGCTTTAACTGCTTCACACAGTTTGCTAAACCAGGCTACAGAGAATACTGCCCTCACTACTCCCACTGTGGCTTTTCTTACTACTATATTTAGCTAAATAAAAGATTATGCCTCAGAGATGACATTTCAGGCTGAAAGCTAGCATGCAACCCACTCAAATTACTTCTCTTAGCAACAGAGCTGCCACTAGGATTTGCCGGACTGCACAGTCTGTTTGAGCAGAGACAGAAACACTCCTGGCAGTGGGGGAGAGCCTGTTCAAGACCATGGTCATCTGGGAGCAAGAGCAAGGTGCCAGTCACTGAGCACCAGATTATCAAACCCAAGTTCTTTTCACGGTGTGGAGAAGCAGGAAAAGAGACAGTCACGGCTGACGAAGTTTGGAAGACATCTGGCTGGCCCTATTGACAGGGCTGGGGCACCAGGCTGCCAAGCTGTTGCCCAGAGTCTGCCTGAATGCTACAGTCCCAGGCTTGAGGAAGTCAGTCTGGCATACCAGCATGCTCATTGCAGCCAAAATCTCTCTCAATAATCTGTGTAACTAATCCGTACTAATGGTAACTATTCTCTGTAACTAATGGTAGTGAGCCACCAGCTAGTCCCAATATACTCTTTGCAAATCATGGCATCCCAAGCTGCAGCAGGGCTATGTACCAAGGACAGCACGTTCACACTAGAAGAGGATTATGGGAAACTTGTGTTTAATTTTCTCAGTTTCTCATAAAATAATTTCTGTTGCATGTATTTCTGATCCACATCCAAGTGGAAACATTTATTTTCGGCATATACTAACGGCCTGGACTGACATCGCACCCTGGGGACTGAGAACAGTCATGCTTCTTTCTCCACTGACGGGGGACTCTGGTGAGCAATCAGCTGCTGCAGTTCATTCTCCTTAACCACAGCCAAACTAAGCCCTTGAGAATGCCCACTGGCTGCTCCAGCTGTGGTCAGAAAGGCATCACAAATGCTCCATATGAGGCAGGCTGAAATGTCAAAGCTTCACAGATCTGGCAAAAGTGACTTAGCAGGCAAACAGGGAAACTCTCCCATTGTTTCAAACAAGGAGTCTTGTTCTGATTAGGGGAAGGCACAGCAACACTAAAGCAAGTTATTATGGAAGACACTTAGCTTGCCACAGGCTCGATAGGGCAAATAGGTTAGTTCAGGTAGAACTAGTTCATTAGAAACTGTTTAAATATTTTTAAAAAAGCATGAACCCCAGGCTTTGGGGCTAGCATAGAAGAGAAAGTTGTGCATCCAACCATTAAGACCTGAAGATGCAGATAAGTGTTTTGAAACACAAGCTCTTACAGCAGCAGTGGGACACAAGCAAACATTAAAAAATAATAAAGCAGACTGCAGCGTGCACCCTGAATTGACAACCTTTGGCACCAAGGAGGCTACACTGGTATGCAGAGTCTTAGGAGAATCTGTAGATAATTGCGCAGAGAGGAGAACAGAAAGTCTGCATGTACCAGGGCATCCGTCTGTAGCTCAGGTTGTTCCCCCTCCAGCGATGTGGCCGTGACAGTGAGACTGACTGAGGGAGCAAGGCCTGACGTCTCACACAACGCTGGCTCAGTCTTTATTGCTGGAGTCAGCTCTGTACCCAGACACCATTCCTCATTTTCCAGGTCACCTGCCAGGGAAGGAAATTGGACACCACATGTTTAGGTCAGAGACAGAACGACTACAAATGAAAATAATGTCATCCCTCCTCCAGAGAAGGGAAACAAACACAGAAGGCATTTCAGTCTATCAATAAAACTCTGCCCTTACTATTCAGCTCTCAGTCAATGCAGCCAACCATGCCATTTCAGGGCTGTAACCTAATCCTAGCCCCAGGATACAGAGAGGAGCAGCGAGGAAAGACACAGAGCGCTAATCACTGTACATTGCCAAAAGCTGCTAACACGTAGCAGAACAAGACTAAACAAGCCATTGGGTAAAGCAGCCAGGGAGCCATGTCCTACACATGCTAATGCCTGCTGACTCAGTTTTATTTCTCCTTGTAGAGATAGCGTTTAGCCAGACTTCTGCTCCTTCTGCTGCTTGCAGTCATCAAATAGCCAGAGCTGTGATATTATACTTTCAAGAACAAAGGATTTTTCACACTCTCAACTTCAAAATTTTCCCCCCAAGGATTCATTTAGTAAGTATAAAAGAGGATAAAGGCTTTGATGATTTCACAGGAGCACCAGTGCCGTGGTGATCATGCTGATTTCGTCCCCAGAGCCTCTGGAAGTCACAGCACAGCATGCATATTTTGACTGGCAGCAATGAAACGTGCATCACGTGTTGGCAGAATTGTTCCCTAGTCCCACTTACTGCAAGCTTACTAATCAGCAGAAAGCCATGCAACTTTTCACTGGACAAAGCTGAAAGGTTTGCCTTGCACTGTCAAGAACTGGAAGAAGGTTGGCATTGTAAATTGGTAGCTCCCCATTTCCATTCATGAGGCAGCCACTGTTTGGCTTGCTGAAAAGGGACTTACTCTCCCAGGTCTAAAGTATGATAGAGGATCAAAACTTGGAAGGACTCAACCTTTAGAACAATTCCACAAGGCTATTAACAACCCCACTTAAAAAAAAAAAAAAAAAAAATCAAATGCATTTTTGGCAGTTGCAATTCTGCCTTAAAAAAATTCCCATACCTATTGCTAGTCATATAAGTTCTTTTCTCTTGCAGGAGAGTACCCTACACCAGCTGTACTGCATCCCAATAGTGTACAGCGCAGTCCTCTGCCACAAATCGTAAGTAGTTGTGAGAAGCACATCCATAAATTAAGCAGCTGGAATCTGAGGCCAAATACACATAAGAGAAAAGAGTGTTGATCTTTCTTTCAAAGCTTTCTCCTGCCTTCATACAGAGTATTTACTGCACATACAGAATTAAAGCGGAGAGCAAGCACATACACAGTGTGGCTAGTAAACAGCAACAGAGCTTTGAATTAACTGCCTGCTGCATCAGCACCTTGGGAGGCAGCCACGGTGCTGTGGCTGTGCCACCAGCAGTCTGCAAGGCTGATACAGGACCCTTACACATCTGAACGTATCAAGCTGGTGAGATGTCAACAGAGTTCAGCTGCAAACAGGTAACAAAAATAAGAGCAGGCTTATGGCCTCTGTGCTGCTGTCTGCCCTTACTATTAAGACCACACACGCATACGGCACACAGGCACTGGGCACAAGCTGGGTGACTGGAAGAAGGGAGAAGTATGTGCATCTCCAGTGCTAGTAATTACTTTGTGGTGGGACCTAACCTCCACCGCTGGCAAGGAAGGAGGTAATTTGAGTAAAGACACACCAAGGAATTAAAAATGAAAAATACATATCCTATAATCAGAAGCTCAAGAACAGTGAGCCCAGCTCTGCCAAGAGAAGTAACTGTACAGCAAGGGCTAAACACCATATTTAAGTTTCTGGAGGGCTTACTCCCAAAGCTTTCTGGGAAATGCAGAAATATAAAAATAGACTATTTATGAAAAAAGAGGTAGCATTGTCTAAATATTAACTCAGGAGAGAGGACATTCCTCTCTTTCAGCCCTCCCTGAGCCTCTCTACTCACAAACACGAGAGCACAGGTCCCTCCCTGCTGACTGCAATGAAATATTCAGTGGATCCGTGGACTCCCTCTAGCTTGCTGTGTGTGGATCATTCAGATAAGAGCTTTAAAGTGGCATCTTTGCCTGGAAATCCAGAATCCCTTGGCAAATACAACTTTCAAATGCTTGTTTGGATAACTTCTGCCAAAACCTCTGCCACACTGTGTTGTGCAGAGCCTTCCGCTTGCTGTCTATCGCACCTCTGGGTCGAGCTACACAGTAGCAGCACTATCGTCGGTAATCTACTTTAGACTCCCTTTGGGAGGGAAGGCTACATACAAATGAGAGCTATCAGTGAACCAAGTAATTAGCCCTGAACTTCCTGAGATTTGTATCATCATGCAAGTAGACGAGAAATCTAGCCGTGGGTGCCCAGCAAAACAGGGCATGTCCTCTAAGGCTGCACTTTGTGATGTTTATCACCTCTAATCCCCAGACTCATCACAAGGATTCAGCTGCTGTAAGACAGCAAGATACGCTGGCCTTCAGCTGGCCATTTTACTCCTCTGGAACCTGACTGCTGATTAACCTGACATCCCTGCCATCACTACTTAGATCCGCACAAACTCCTCGGAGTTATTCTAGGCTTTAAAGCCAGTCTCACCAGTTCGTAGAGTTACGGATGGTTTTCAGCGACAGCAACACGCTGCGTTTAACATTGAGGTAACTTTGAAGAACTGCATCTAACACTTTTTTGACACTGCCTCTTACAATACATGGTGATAGCTGTCATTCCAGATGAACAACCCTGTGAAAGGAAGGGATGGAGCAACACACTGGTCAAATCCCACCTTGATACTCCCCTCTCCTCACTTTTTCCAAGCCCCTGTTATGCATTTGTTATCATGATCAGTGTTGTGCAACGAGTTACTTCCTTTTTGACACTTCTTCTAGCTTCTGAACGATCTCTCCTCTGCTCCAGGAGAGTTGCAAGGACATTTCCCACTCTCCTTTCTCCTCTTCCTGAGCACAGCAGGTTGACATTATCTGAAAATCATTCTTAGTTTATTCTTATAATAGCCCCTAAGCACCTCAGTCTACTCTGCCAAGCACTGTACTAGCCGAACAAAGTGGCAGCCCTTGCCCCAATGAGAATGCTGCACAAAACCATACAAATTTAGGCAAATAGGGGGAAAATTGAGCAGGCTACAGAATACTGGTCATACTGAGAGGCATGGCACACCCTCCAAGACAACGGTATTTCTTATGGAGGGGTATGAAGAACCACGAGAGGTCTTATGGAATAATGAGAACAAGCAAGAAGGTGCACGTGAAATACTGAAATGAAAGGGCAATGGAGGCTGGCTCAAGGGACCCACTGGAGGAGAAGAGAGGTGTCTTCTCAAAACCATGCAAGTCATGCTGTGGAAAGAGTAGATGACTGGTGTCAAGAAATTGAAGGTGAGTATTTGTATTTATATTTATATTTGACATGATCCAGGAAGTACACATGAACTATTGAGACAGACAGGTATGAACAGGGCAACACTGCATTGCTAAGGTAAGACAAAATACACTGCAAACCATTCAGGTATAAATGGAAGAAAGCCTAAACAAGACATTTGGCTATTCAAATGGCTAGGAAAATCCATATCCTAAAAATGGTCACTCTGGCTGTTAGGAATCTCTTCTCAAGCTTCAAAATCTGACTGTTGAACAAATGATACCAGCTGTTTTACCCCCGCTGAAACTTCCTAGGAACTTCAGAGCTCTATCGTGCAATGACCAGATGCGAAGCACTCCCCTTCACCTACCCTTTCATAAGTCCATGAACGCTAGTGTTTTGGGACATGAAATATGCCACTTAAGGAGTCTACACACTTATCAAAATCCCAGCTGATGCTCTATGTGTGATGCACTAGCACTGTTAAATTCCACATACGGACTATGTTAACTGAACATTAACGTTGCAAAGCACCTGGGTATTAAGCAATACCTATGAAGGTTTAATTCAGTGTACTTTTGCACCTAAAAATAGGAATGTTTTAATAATGTGATCAAACAATTTCTCTACAGAACCTGTGCCTTACCCAACATGCAGAATGTGTGGTGCTCCCATAACTGAGGAGCTATACCATGTTTTGTTATTCTTATTGTCTCATGCACAGCCTCATCTCTCCTTTACCAAATCAATTCAAATTCTGATCCCACAGAGCTGTTTAATTCCCTCCTAGAGCACAATCAAAATGCTTCACCAGCCTGAATCAACTTCCATAGCGGTCCTGAAAATTCAAGTGAGCCATGGAAAGATTAAGGCCAAAAAGTATCTAGTAATTTAAAATGGCCAACTGGAGACAACTGGAATTGGATTTTTCAGACGATTTAGCACTGTTGTTATACTTCATCAAAACACAATATGCATTGAGCTTTCAGGTGCCACCACTTCTGCAAGTTAAACGTCAGAGTTTCAAATCAAGCATCCAAAAAACCCATTCAACACAGCAATTCAGGGTTTGTGACATATGCATCTAAGATCTTCTCTTCTGTGTCCAAGACTAAAATTACATTTCTTCGGAAAGTTTGTGTGTGCTGCTTTTGTCATCAAGCTTGTCTACTTTTCTTGCAGACTCTTGTTTACAATGCATCTTCCACCTTCTTCAAAAAAAAAAAGAAAAAAAAACAAACACAGGAGCCTTACAAAGCACCAAAGTAAGTTCAATCAGTGTACTGAGCAAAGTTCTCACTGATAGGAAAAACTCTTCTTTCCCAACTGCACTCATCACGAGTCCAACTTGGTCCCAAATACAACATGCAATGTGTTGTAAGAGGCTGTGTATGCAGTAATGCAGGAGAGGAAGCTCAAAACGGGACATAATTCCCTCAGTACTGTAAGTGTAAGCACTGCCTGTCGTGCATATCTACAGCAAGGTGTCCAAGTAGCAAACAAACTCTTTCTGTCCTTTGTCTTTATTTCAGAGGCCCTAAACCTCCCCCATCATCTGCAGTTAAGATGGACAATGCTAGTAGGATCTACCCAACATGCCACAAGTGGACTTTCCCTTTTCACTTTCCTTTCTCCAGATCACTACACCCAAAAGCAAAAAGGCTATGCAACATTTTGCACAATGAAAGGTGAAGATCTTTAAAGTCCATTATGAAGACTGAGTTATGCACAAGTGCTTGGCTTTGGGTGCACAAGACACGCAAGTCAACTTCTTTCTATGCTGCACACCACATTCTCATGATAGTTTTCAACAGAGATGGATTTCAGTGCTTCTCTAAGCATCACAGCTGTAGCAGTAATCAGTATGTGTGATTTAGGCATACATGAAAAAACACACAACCAAGAAGGGCTGTGTTTGTACATGGCAGAATTAATATATACTACTTCTGTGTTTGTTAAAAAACGTTTTTTAATATAACTGTATTTATAT
>NW_009233843.1:66435-73935 GCF_000690835.1 Fulmarus glacialis | reverse complement strand
ACATAGAGTAATTCTTTAAAAACTCAGCACTGGAGGCTATGAAGAGCAGATCTTATACAGAAAAAAAGATCAATATAAAGAAAAAATTGTTCTAGATGTAATTGAAGTCATACATTTTTACACGACTTCTGCTATACACCCAATTACTGCTATTTATCAAACAGCAGACAACATTGAACCTGGCAGCATAAAAAACAAATTTTACTAAGTCGGAAAAAAAAAAAAAGAAGAAAAAAAATCATCAGAAAGGGAAGGAAAAAAGATACAAATAATAAATAATTCAATATTCCTGAGGAAAGCTCTTGCAGAAAAGGCCTGACTGATTCAAACATCAGATGTGAGGCTGACAAGAGATATATCGATTTAGACAATTCTATCATTATTATTCCAGCCTGAGTCCTTCAGAAAAGCTGTTCTTTTTGCCCCTGTTTTTATTGCTGTAACCACCAACCTTTTATCTTATACCTTCCTCTCTTTGAACTTGTATTCATTATGGCTTTAATCTCAGCCTAGCTATAAAACGATAAATAGAAATCCTAGTCTCATTTATTTGAAATGTAAGTTCAGGTTTTTTAAGATACAATGCTGGAAAATATTTGCTTTACATACATGTGACTTTAATGCTTCCTTAAAATAGGTCAAGTGCTTCTTGAAGTTTCTAATTATAAGAACAGGCCTTCGACTTCAGGATTAAATACATGCAAGAAGACAGAAGACTGTTTACCTCCAATTTGACTTTGCTAGACGCAAATCTTTACCAAACTTACCACTGACTGCTTCTAAGTTTACTTTATATGTGTAGCTAAACTACAGCAAATTAACCTAATTTTTTAGTTTGTTTTCCCTACCTAAATAGTACTATACCACTGTAGATGTTTTAAAAAAAAAAAAAATTCCTTGTAGGTCAATGCAAATCAGTAAAATGAAGCTGTATAATTACTGGAAGAAAGCATTCCTCCATTAGGCATCTGCAAGCAGAACTATTTCTTCGCTGTTCGATGTGTTAATTACAACTAGATAGGATATGCCACAGAAAATTAACAGTCTTGCAAAGACATCAGAGGTAAACACACAAAACAGGAGCTGCTTAAGGGTCAGGAGAGCAAGTCAATTTTGAAGAAAGATAAAAGAACTGTCATGTATATGATTGCTTATGAAAGAGAAGAGGGCAATCCTGCCTTGTTATCATCAGTTAATTAGGCACTACAGTCAGGCATGCATACACTGCAACATTTGCCATGGTAATCAAATGTATTATTCAAATGTGAAACAAAACAAAAGCAACTGCAACTCTGACGGGGAAGAATACAATCTGCCCACACAAAGGTGCTGAATTAACTTTATGTAAGAGTTAAAAGGCATCTCAGGAATACGTTATATTAACTTTCTCAAACAGCACTGCCTTTAATTCAGACTATAATTCCACTTCTAAAGAAAATACTCTTTTCCAAATTTGATTCACATGCAAGGTGATGACCTTTGCAAGCAAAGACAAGGGTAATGAAAAGCAATTGATAGTGCAGTAGGATCCTGTTATATCTTTAATATAAATATGACAGTGAGACTAACAAACGCACTCTTGACAAGGCATGGTATCTCATGAGTCGGGGGGGGTGGGGGGGGGGAAGGAAAAGAAAGCAATATACAACATTTTCCCTGTCCTGAGCTATAACTGCAAGCAAAAATAAAACTAATAACTGCTCTGCAAATGATGCGATGACACTATGTGATAACTACCCTTTCCATCTCACTAAGGCTTATACCATGTTACTATACAACCAGTCTTTTTACAGTTTATACAAAATGGATGCTTTCGGTCTAATTTATATTCGACTGGACAGAAGACATCCAATACTAAGTTCAGAACAAAATTAGGATATTAGCCAGGGAATGACAGTGAGCTAATAGTCTCCCATTTCTTAATATTAACCTTTTAGACAACATAATTTTCAGATCATCTGTTTCCTTTACACAAGTAAAGATTGGCCAGAAAAATCCCACTGGACTTCCTTCAATTTAGCCAAGCTGTATGTCCCTAAGGTGGCGACTCCTTCTATAAAATGCATACTCCCTGCTATGACTAAGGAAAGAGAGACCAGGGAACACCTCCTCATTCAAGCTTTTAGAAAGACTGGGAGAGTTGGGAGAGGTGAATGCCAATTAGTTGATATTGTTCCTTGTCTCAACCAGTAAGATGGTGAAGGACCTGGAGAACAGCAGATGCAGTCAGACATAAGCACCCTAACATCCCTTCTCCCTATGCATAGGAGGCCCTGAATTACCATTGTGTGTTGCTTTTTCAAGGCTCCCAGTTCTTCCAAAACAAATGCGATGAAGGAACATCTGAAATTGCGATAATTTCCCAGTACTTTATAATCACCTGTCTCTTCCCTTTCTTGTAGCATGGAAGCAAATCGTGAAGGACAGGGACTCCTCAAACCAGCACAATCACCACTGACTCTGCTCTGTCAAGTCACAGTCTGATAAACCTGAACTAAAAAGCAGACTGTAGGCTGTCTTCTGTTGTACGGTACATTCCCTGCTCGAGACCTACTTCTGCAAAACTAGAATATAATTTATACTTTCTCATGCCCATGTTGCAGAATCTCCTCTGCAGTTCTTCAGACATTTTTCAACTTATGCTTGCATGATAAATATGGCTTTCTCATATTTTGCCAAAAAACATTCAAAATGCAATAAAGAAAAACATCTTTGCTGAGTGTGCAGGTACTGACCAACTTGAATGGTTAAATTATTCTACAAATATCAGTAAAAAGAAGTAATAAAAATACAAAATTATGTAGCAGAGCATTATCTATTACGCTATTATTTTGAAGACAGCTGCCATCAAAAGATATATATCCATAGTGAAAATCAATGCAAACAAAACCTAACAAATCTGTATTATTTTTTGAATGTCTCTTTTCCAATCCCTCCTTTTCCTGCACAATATCTTCAACGTTTGACCATCTCAATCAAATACTATAGGAGAAAATAACATGATACAGAAGTCTCTCTTCTGATCAAGTTAGTCTAACATGGATCAATATGAAACCTTAGTGCATCTGCAATCTCAGAGTCTTCAGTGTCCAGGCATACAGTAATCTGTGAGAAAGAAGTAATATCTGTTTCTTTGGCACGGAGATTTTCTTTTAGTCAGTCTGTCACTTCCCATTTCAGTTAACAAAATGTTGAATGCAGCTCATCCTCGGACAAATATTACAGCTCTATAGAGTACAAAATGGGAGGAATTGTTTCAGAGTGAAGATTTAATACAAAAACAGATCTGCAAGAAATTCCACAAACTTCAGAAGATAGAGATACATAAATATGAAACACTATATATACACCTTATTTTCCATAATCCTTTCAGAAATGCCCACAATTTATTTTGGAAGGAAAAAACATAATAATAAAAAAACATGTAAATGAAACAAAACAAAGAAACAAAAAAATCAACTTGAGGCAATTCAACTTGCTGGCCTTGCAAACAGGCCTCGTTTTTCCTTCTAGTCAATGCAAATGTTTACAGTGATCACAGATAGAAGACCCGACTACTAAATTAGTTAAACATTCATCTTGCTAATACAAACAGGTATGTTTTCATAATCTAGGGATGCTAGTCTTGTGGTCGATACACAAAACATCTGGATTGATGAGGAGTGTGGGTACATACCAAAAAGTTAGTATACTGCAAAATTAAGTTCATTTATTCCTCTTTACATTTTACTGCATTTACAACAGCCGGACTTATTTAGCTGGAATTTAAAGTGAGAATGAAGCAATTAATAACCATCTGAGATTCACAGTTCACTGTGTGTGTTACCCAGTTTACATGTGCACTGCCTACTGTTTCAGAGACTGTCACTGAAACCTCTGGGACCTTTGTCAAGGCTTAGTAACAATACTCATCCTATGAAAGCTCATACAGCTATTTGATATGTAAAGAGAGGAATGGCTACATATGGAAAATAAGAAGCATTCTTGTCACACTAAAATAGTTTAAATATGTGAAATTAAACAAAAATATTTTTCCTTTCTTATTATTCTACCTGGCCAAAAAAATTTTAAAAAAAGAAAACAAAACACCCTCTCACTTTTCATCGCATAAGGCAGCTACATCTTTTATGTCACATACTAAGACTTCTCAGACATTGTTTTGTATCCACCCAAACTTTTCTGATTTCTACTGCTATACGGAAACACCTTAGACTACACAGAAAGAACCAGTGAGGACATACAATTCTCACCATTTAAACAAAAACATCCATCTCTCTTTGATTACAATTTAGCTCTTTCAGAGCTTTCAGCCTTACTTTACTTTGCAAGTTCTGAGCTAGGACTGGCGTGTAGCATATCCTGCTCTCCCACTGAATTTCGGAAGCTCTACCCTTCACTCAGGTGCTCCAAACAGAAACAGGATTCCCCCAGTGGGGGTCTGGATGCAGGACTGTGCACTGGATAACTTTTTCTTTTATTTTGAAGATAGGCATTGACCTCTGGCCATCTGTGGTTGCTTATGTCATCAGGTAAAACCAAAACAAAGTCTGTCTTTTCATGGAATACTATGTGAAATTAACTGAAAGACAAATATGAAATATGAAATTTAAAAACATTACTTCTCACAAAAGTAATTCTTACACCTATTAATTTCAAGGAAGAGGTGACAAGCTTAATTTTTTTCCATAATTAAAAGAGTTTAGTATACCTTTTTTCCTTAGGTATTTAAAATATTTAATATTAAAAAAAAAAAAAAAATCAGCTATTCACTACCCTAACTTTCCCATCAGAGTCTTTTTAAAAACTGAACATGAAATTTTAAGATCAGTGTACAGAAATAATTCTACCTTAAATAACTCTCATCTTAGAGAGATTTCCATTTGAAACACTTTTTAGTGGTAATGGAACTAACTTTGTAAATCTTCCTACCCCCACACAAGAGAGAAAACATGTCTTAAGTAACAGAACTTGTTGATAGCATATACAAGCATCTACAAATAAAGTTGGGCTTCCATATCTGCATAATTCACAAATGTCAATTAAGTATCTCCAGAAGATCTTTAAAGTATGAAGCCAGAATTTTTAGATTACATGACACAAGTTCAAATAGTGTGTATCTTCTTTCAAATTCCTAAAGTTGTAATACTTGTTATTGATGCACAACATAAAAATTGATTTTCAAGAATAAGGGTCAACATAGCACCACAGCATTATTAAGAGGAACTCAATTTAATATTTCAGCCTCTTAATTTTAAGATATTGCAGTTTTATCATTTTTTCCCACACTTTAATTTGTTTGATGATTAGGCAAATACCATATCAAAGCAGTAAGACTAAAGAGAAATTTCACGCTCTTGAACTTCAGTAAGGAATACCCACCAGCAAGAAAGTGAATACAACACAATCTTGAATTTCTAAGGCTCATCTCAGTCCCAAAGAGAGCAGGTAGGTGGTGCTTAGAAAAATATAGATGTCTGGGAAGACTAAGTGCGTTATGAGAAGCTTTTATTTCACATGACTATTATTTCCTGATTATAATAGTGTCACATGTCAGGAAACAACACCACTTTGGGATTTTAACAATCTCTTTGAATGTGTAAAATAAATTAAACATATAGTATTCTGCACTGTCTTTCAATGGGATTGTGCTTCAAATGGGTATGGATATGATTATAGTATTAGCTTTTCCTCTTTTGCATTTAGAACATTTTTCCCCTGCTCATGCTGGTAGAATAATAAAAAAAAAAAAGTATCTTCAATCCACTAAAATAAATACTTCTGTTATATTCTGTTGCTTCAACAATGAATAAAGCAACCATGCAGGTTTATAATATCAATTCACAGGGCTCTTTCTGCTTCAGTGAACTGTTACTGAAAGGTTCAGAACAAAGCTACAGGCAGATCGGACAAAGCTGCTGTAACAGGATTTACATTATACTCAAACTGATAAGACCACATCAGAGAACGGCTCAATCTTCAGTACCTTTGATTAGAATAGCACAAGGACTGTGAGTATTTTAGCTCTGAGCACCTGATCACAGCATCTGTATTACACCTACTAGCTTAAATGTTGATCTAATCTTACATCGGTAGGATAATTTATGTTTCCTCTTTTTCCTTTCCTCCCTCTCCGTCAAGTACATTGGGATGGCGATAAAATGGGAACCCAGGAAAGCCCTAGTAATGTTGAGCTATCTATTATACACATATAGTTATGAAAAGAAACAAAGTACTTACATACTAACATTTTTTGAGATCTAAAGTAGTTAAAATATTCTATATTGAAATAATTAGTCAACACTTTTTGGTGGAAGGAGGGAGACACAACAAGGAAGATCATATCCCAAGGGAAAGCAAACATAATGCTCAATAAATAATTAATTAAATACCGCCAGGTGAAGTCATTGCCATGGATTTCTTACAAGCAAGGAGTTTCTTTGTGCAGACTTAGCTACAGTCACATTTCTGAATATATTTCTGCCTAAAGTATCGGCTACCTTTCAGTTTTTTCCTTCCTTTTCCCTTAACCACGTTTATCTTTGCAATCCACACTGATTATGCCAGGCTACCCTAAAGAATCTTTTTGTTTCATTTTTGCTGTTGAACATTCAATAAACATTCAAATATAAACCGTCTGTGCACAACAATAAACTCAAGGCTTTAATTAAGTAAGGCACAAAAGAAAACAACACAGCATTTACAGAATGTAATGCTACCATTCTAGTGATTAGTGATTACCTGCTACAAGGCTAATCTTTTAAAGTTCCTTGCCCAATGCAGTAGCTGATACAGTTTTTTTGCATCACCTACACTAGCAGATGCTGATTACACCTTTTCTGGCAACCAATACCACATTGTCCATGATCCAGCCTTTTTGACTTAAACCATACTAATACTTGAGCAACAGTTCAAAAATAAGTATAGCAATTAAAATGCACATTGCTTTTTATGTCATAAGCACAATGGCTGAACTCACCAGGGAGGCAGGATAGAAACTGCTCTGCGCCAAGTTTTTCGAATGCTGTTTGCCTGAGCATTTTGCACTGCACAGTTGTGATCAGTCACAAGTTTGGGGCTTTTATTACCTCAAGCAAACCTTGGCTTTTGGAAGCACATTTTCTTCCCAGAATGAGACAAAACCTGAAACAGAACTGACTTGTGATATACAAAACTCCTGACTCAGCAAGACAAAAAGCAAACAAAGGAAAGAAACATCTTTACGAAAGTTAGTAGGAATAAAGTGTCTACAGCAACTTTGCTTACTGGAATGAAAAAAAATCCAAAGCAAAACCAAACCACCAAATACACTAGACTTTAATAATTTGAACATCTCACTAAAAAAAAAACCCCATCACCCAAAATTAAGACAGCAACATAGTGGAATATTTACAAAAGTCTGTAACTACTTGTTAAAACAGTGTATTATTTGCCTACAGCCTGTTGTGCTGGTTTTGGCTGGGATAAATTTTCTTCACAGAGGCTAAGAACGGGGCGTGTTTT
>NW_009233843.1:4882-66344 GCF_000690835.1 Fulmarus glacialis | reverse complement strand
ACCAGCAAGGAGGCTGGGGGGGCATGAGAAGCTGGGAGGGGACACGGCTGGGACAGCTGACCCCAACTGACCAAAGGGATATCCCATACTATATGATGTCATGCTCAGCATAGAAGGCTGGGGGAAGAAGAAAAAAGGGGGGACGTTCGGAGTGATGGCGTTTGTCTTCCCAAGTCACCGTTACGCGTGATGGAGCCCTGCTTTCCTGGAGATGGCACCTGCCTGCCGATGGGAAGGGGTGAATGAATTCCTTGTTTTTCTTTGCTTGCGCGCGCGGCTTTTGCTTTACCTGTTAAACTGTCTTTATCTCAGCCCACGAGTTTTCTCACTTTTACCCTTCTGATTCTCGCCCCCATCCCACCAGTGGGGAGTGAGCAAGCGGCTGGGTGGGGCTGAGTTGCCAGCTGGGGTTAAACCACGACATCTGTTAATGAATATCTTTGACTCATAAGAAAAAGCACATTTTTAAGAACACGATACCCCTAAATGACATCACTCTGTATCAAATTGTTTGATGCTCTTAAATGTATAGGGAAGATGCTCCTCCTTCTGAAAAAGGTTTTAATGGCTGTATTCATGAAAGCGTGCACACATGTTTTAAGCAACTTCCACTTAAGCTGTAAACTTTGCTTTGGCTGTATGTTCTTTGGCAGCACCTGGTGGAATTTGGATAAAACTACAATAACAACGTAAAAGAAAAGTTACAACAACTCTAGTACTTTTTCTATAAATACTTCTGCTGAAGTTACTTCTTAAACTATTCACAAAGCATGAACTTCAAGTTAACACGAAAATAGATAATTTCTTGTATTTTACACAACAATCAATGGGTATTTTTGTAATACCGAATACCATATTACAATAACTACAATATCTAGCTTTAGTCTTGAGATTAGTATGCAGCTTGTTTTGCACTATTCTAGTGAAAAAAGAACAGTAAATAAAATTTTAAAAAGTCATCCATTTAATACAACCTGGAGGAAAGAAAAGATTTCATTTTTACAATAAATTAATTGTCACTCAACAACAGACCAAATAAACTGACATCTCTACACAAAAAATACAACGAAATAACACACATGTTTTTAAAGACATCTTAGAGAAAGTATCTGACCACATTTTGTACTTGGGTCTGTCAATGACTGGTAAAACCTTTTCAATTTAGTCATTAGTGGAGAGCAATCATTCAAACTAAACAGAGAATGAATAGGTAATTAGATATTATCTGCTCGTGGTGCAGAGCTTCTAGAATTATAATGTCCTATCAAAAAGTATTCACATAGAAGGGGGGGAAGGGGACTTCTCCTCAAAGTAATACTACAGGAAGTATTTAGCATAATATGAGCCGGTGGCTGTCAAATTAGTCTCGTTTGAAATACTGTAATTAACAGAAGGGAGCCTAACATACTTATCACAGTTAGCCACTTGTATTCAAATCATGCTGAAAAGTTTTGAAGCCCAGAAACATCACCTTTTTTTTTTCCCCCCCCTTTATTTTTTTTTTTCCACTACCAAAGTACTAAAACCCAGCAGCATTTTACCCCAATAATAACATCTAAAAAGCATTTGTGATTTATTTTCTCTTTATACAGTCTAGGAATAAATTAATGAAGAAAACTACTGACATAGGTGAGATCATCTTTTACAGAAGACTTTCAACTTATTAAAATTTATGTTAAAACAAAACATGATGTTAAGAAGTAATTGTACTGATGACCAATACTCACACTTTTTGTGCCAATCTCTTCTTCTGAAAACAATCTTGTATTCTTACATTTATAAATGCACTGTCCCCTTCATAATTTGGCTTTGAGATATCAAACATTTTTGTCAAGCACTGTTCAGAAATACAGCACGAAATTACTTTACAACCACATGTTCTGAAATACCTTGCAGACCATTGCTCATCATTCCAGTCTACCTTTGATACATTCATTTTACAAACAGCTAACACTGTATGCTGAAAGCTAATCCAATATGTGAGGGGTATGTCAATAGGTTACTAAAGTATTACCGTGACACAGAGTTTTCTGGCAAGCATAGATATAACACTACCCATTTAAAATTAGGATCTACACTTTAAACAACAGGACCACTTATATTTTCTCTAGTGCCTTTCACCTGAGCACTATGAAGCACTTTACAGACATTAAGAAACCAAACCTCACAAAACCTCTGAGAGGTCTGACGAAGGGTAACGCGTACCACTTAACCCACCACTTAAATGCCACCACCTTTCAGGTGAAGCACAGATGCACCAGGACATCCTACAATTGCTTTTGACAGAAAATGAAGGGAAAAACCTGCATCCTGTTAAAAAAAAGTCTAAGTTACACCGCTAGTGTCATGGTGTTTGACTGTGATGTCTCATAACCAAAAGTAGATGTGACTTCAGTCATTACTAAGAACCTCAGATAAACCTTTTTGCATGTTTTTTATTCTATTGGAAAGTTTGCAAAGCTATCATTAACATTAGATGCTTTAATGAATCAAGACAAGACCAGACTAATTTCAGATTTGTGAGCTGGTACTGTGTCTCTCCCCAAAATAAGCACCGCAGAGGCTCACAATACATATTGAGGATACAGTCTGATCTGCATGACTGCACGTTTCCGCGTGTTTCCGATGTTAGAAAAAGATACCTCTTTACATTCTGTAACTCAGAATCTTGCAAATCTGAGGTAAATAAATTTTTCAATGAACAATTTTAGGCTTTTTTTGTTTTCAGTTCAACTACCTTAAGAAAAGTTTTTTTCCTAACTTTTCAGTGGCATTATAACCTCTTTTTCTTTTAATAAACAAGATTGGTGCAATTTAGATCATGCATATCTTTCATTTACTTTAGACCTGCTGTCAGGGAAAAGGGAGAAAGGTAGTAGACAAAAGGTCCAGCGACTGGAGTTCAAGATTCAATTTTTTTAAATGCATTTACTTGAAGGCTCTAAAAGCCATGTTATAGTTTAATTTTCCCCAAACCATTCAGTTTCTGCTAGATTTAGCACTTTTGTCCCTTTGTATTCACAGACTTCACATAGCTTCTCCCAGGCTGGCAGGCCAACATATTAGAAATAAAATGCAATTCTGGTATCTGACACTTCAATTTAGCTTCTTCAGTAGCAAAGATCATCAACTGCACTGCTTTCTCCCATGACAGAAGATCACCTAAATATCACTTAACTGATGTGAGCTCTGTTGGTAATGCATACACTGTCTCCCCACTACATTACCACCATGCTGCCTAGAACAAAAATCAATTTTTAATTGACTGGATTATTTGAGGAATGTGGCCCATCCACTGTGCTGTGCTGATAGATTCTCTTAGTCTTCCTGTCAGCAAAGACTGTAAAATTTCAAGCATCTTCAGTACAGTAATTCAAGGATTTATCCAGAAGCCACATGAACAGAACGACATCACAGTTTTTTCAATACTATCCCTCTATTACTCTCTTTCCTGGCTAGCTCTCTAAACCACAGTACAAATGAAAAAACACTGACATAGGAAAGATAAGGTTTTCATTGAAATGAGAAGTATGCAAAGGATGCAAATGGATAAGGACTATAGTGACTTGAAAAATTCCTTTTAAGTTTGGCACTGAAAGTATGCCAGTGGATTATACTGTGGAGTATCAAATCTGCAAAATCCAAGAACAATCTGCAATACCTGGCCCCAGCAGCAACCAAAGTACGATTTCTCAGCTAAGTATCATTATGGTTTTCTTCAGTTATCATTGCTGCCTTGAGATATAAACCCAAGCAGTTAAGGCAAAGGCTTGACATTAAAAAGAAACATTATACAAATGAAAATACGGAGGTGAGTGTGTATAAAACACTCCACACTTTATCAGTAAATACTGCAGTAAGCAATTTTATGAAACACAGTGTAAGGTATTCATTGACTATTTTGTACAGAGATTATAAAAGTTTCTACCACTTCGAGAAGTTTTCTGACAGGTTAGGTGTATAATTGTACTAAGTCTCATCCCTCCCTTCCTTACTGCTCAAACAAAAGACAACTGTACTGATGTACTAAACAGAGAATTCTAGCCTCATACTGCAACCCTTTCCAGCATACTCAAGTGCCAAATTCTGCACTGTACTCACATTAGTTTTAATTGACTAATTCTGATCAATGTCAAAAATCAGTACAGTTCCAGAAATCACAAATCTAAGATACTGATTTCTTGCCAGTAAAGAGATATATGAAGATACATCTGGCTTCTTAAGTTTGAGTGTCATTTCACAAAGGTCCAAAATATGTATTTTTCTTTAACCACATGCGTTAGAGCTTGACCAAGTGGTCAACAGGAAATTATTTCTTCATGTTCTCTGTGCATCGCTTCATGAAAGTACCAACATTAATGGCATTTTACAGTAACATTACATAGCAACATCGTTGGCGTTTGATGCCATAGTCTGCTGGACCATGTTCAGCCAGTGCAGTTGTGTTTCGGGAAGTCAGTCCCTGACCTAATCCTCTGTGAGACTACTATGCTGCCGCTCCTCTCAGCCCAGCAAAGAAGGTACTGCAAAGCAAGCTGTCTGAGGCACTACTGCTTCTTTTATAGCAGTGGTGCTAGCTTGTGCCAGTTTAAAATGTTGGCAAAAGCATGCACCCTCAGAGGTTTCCCGACTGTCTCTTAGGCTGTTATGATTCTCCTATCACTGCTACCAGATCTGTACACTGTTGGATTACCTGGAGCACAGATTTTAGCAAATTACATATAGTCATATTTCTACCCAATAAACTAGAACACAGGGTTCAGAGGGGTTTTTGTGCTGGCTTTATGAAAGCTGGGAGAAGACAGAAATACCTGATCTCGCATAAAGTTAGAGTGACACAGTAAGAGAACACCTGATTTGGGTTACACCTGTCAGTACAAAGCGAGCATCTCAAAGTTTCTATCACATCAGCACCTTGTACCCTGTTAGCATGGCATTTCTGATACAGTACTAAAAATCCTAAAAGCCAGGTTTCCTGGATCATCAAACCATACCCCATATATTTGCTGTCAAAATTCACAGATTCTGGAACTTGATATTCACAGAAAAATCTCCTCCTCCACTTTAACAACAAACACAAACTGTTTTTTTCAGAGCTCTATCCACTTTCAAGCTGCTCCATGAGCTCCAAAAGTAGAAAAGAACAAAGAAAGTATTTCAACTGATTTTTTTTTTGGTTTTATTTCCTGGTGATTCATGGCAGTAACATACCCAAAGCTTAACCACATGTCAAATAAAAACAAGCCACCTTTAAATATGCAAAATAATCCAGGTCTCTGAATATTTCAGTAATTGTCAATCATTACTCCGAAAGAAGTGTGTATAGCATGATTAAAATTATTTTAGAATACCAGTTAAAAATTAGAGTAGACTCTTTCACCTTATGTTTCAGAATCAGGAACATGTTTATGGTCCAGGTTGAAATGTGTATTTCATATGCTACTAGTGTCCACTTCCAATACACTTCTGTCTTCATCCAAATACTCTTGAACTGCTAAAAGTGTCCTGGATACAATGACTACGATGTCAAGAACACATAGGATGAAACTAGGACATAGCAAATTTCTACTACTGTCTTTTAAATACATTCAAAAAAGTGTTCTCTGACTCTAGAAATACTGTTTAACATTAAGTAATCCCAGAAGGAATCTTCTTGATCTATGGATTTCATACAGACTTGGAATTTCTGTTCTCCAGTTCACATGAAAGTAAAGGACAAGGGTTGTAGTCCAGTGTAGGTGTACTACACTGGCTTTCATAACGTCACATCAAGAATTCAGCTTAGTAACTGCAAAAAAAGGAGCCACTGAAATCTATGGTTTCCACAGCCTATGCTCACAGAAAAACAGTTTCCATCTCACTGATAGGCAGTGAGGAAATTCTCAAATATTTTCTAGATGCCTGCACATCTGCCTTGTCACCCTGCCTACATCCACCTGGCTTCAGAAGCTCAAGGCTTCTGTTCAGCCTACATGATTGCTTCCCCTAAGAGTAAAGGAACTATATAGTTACTCATACATATATATTTATTATCTTTTTGTTACTATAAAACATCAAAATATAACAATAACCGAAATCCTAAATACTTGAATTACCTAAATTACTTCAAGTAATCAACTTGCGATTTACTGGCTTCTTAACAGTAGCTCTATTAACTCATCTTCACGATAGGCCTTTTCAATACTGATATATAACTCTGAAAACAAGCTGCTTAGGAAAATGATTTATAAAATAAACAAACATCAACTTGCCCAACTAATACAAATGACTGGATTTGATCCCTAATGTGAATGAATCTTCAAGTTGCTGTTGCATTAACACTTTGGACTTTTATACCACAGCTCAGCTTTGACAAATTCACAGTGTGGTGTTATAGTCTATAGCACTTAAAAGCCAATACACGCATTTTAGAAGATTATAGTCAAGCTCTTGTTCATTTGCTGATCATGATAATTGATAAATTGGGGAATTTTTTTTCTCTTAATGAGACAAAATTTAGCTCATGTATAACTGTGACCGAGAGTACCCTGGGGATGAGTCCACAATGCAAAAGATTCAAATTTTATTTTAATAAAACCAGCAATAATACATTACTCTTACACTGTACATTCCCTTTATTAATGTTATTTTACAAATAACGAAAAGGATAGGTTGAAATCAACATTTTTCAAAGATTACTTAAATTTCTGCAGATTGATTGGTTTTTCTGAAGCATGCATCATCTCTTAAAACGAAGCCTCTGTGTCTAAAATCCGGCATCCAACTGCTGAGACATGTAAGAAAGCAGATCTCCCCCAAGATAAGGAAAGCATAGTACAGCTCATACTAAAAGCCAGAAGTCCTGATACTTTTGTCTTCTGATAGTTTACATTTGGACTTCTCATGTTCCTATGCAACTTCAGCAATTGTACAAGAATTCTGACTTGGCGTTATTTTCAGATTAGAAAGCAGCCCTTCAGTAAGTGCCAAAATAAAGCTAGGCTGCATTTGATTTGATGCAGTATTTGGAGTAAACAACAGCCTAAAGGTTCCTGCTGTTCCAGGTCACTACAGTGAAACCAGGACTGAACAAGGAATACAGCAGATACAACATACAGCAGATTTATATTCTTTAATTCTTCAGATTAAATCTGAATTTTAAAATCAAGTATATATTCTTCTACAGTTGGGGGGGTGCATATAAAGCACTTGTATAAAATATTAGTATTTTTTACAGCTAACAACATAACCTAAGATGGTAAAATAAAGTATCACTGAATCCTCCCTCACCAAACCTTAATACTTTGTCCCTCAGATGAGCACAATTACCCCAAATGAAGAAATGACAACTTCATTGATTTCAGCATTAGCCAATGACAAACAAAGCTGACTATTATTGTACTTATTCCCATAAAATCAAGCAGATTATACTGGTGGACCAATATTATAATCTCCTTTTCATAGAGAAGGAAAACAAAGTTGCAGATCAGAAAAGATTTGTCCATCATTGAACAATGATCCAGTGACTGACAGCTGTATTTAAACAATATCGTGTCTTTGTTAAAATGCAACTAGCAGACTTCAATACTTTTTGTTGTTATCTATATAGGATTTCACCCCAAAAGCTGTCTGTGGTTTCCTATCTACTGAAAGCCATTAATAAATAACCCATGTTTTGGTCAACTGTCTTCTACTTTATTCATTTTTGCTTGATTCTTTCTAAAGCATCTTTTTTTTTTGGCTCTTTTGCAGATTACAGGACAGACTGCAAAGCTGTCTCTCTTTTAGCGTTTCAAAATCCTAGATGTTGCACAGAGAAAATTTTGAAGACATTTATGTCTGCTATTAACAGAACCTTTTGTGCAATTTTTCAGCTGCATGTTTTTGTTCTGTGTGTTATGTATTAAAGTTGCTTCTGTTTTACAGTTTTCTAAAATGCTACTTCAAACAAGTAATGATGCAAACCAGTACCTGCCTCTGGCTACTTGCAGGCTGTACTCTGGCTTTTTAGCTCACACACACAGATTCCTTTGACCTATTTTACTTACTTCCTAGTTAATTGTTTCTGATAGTGTTTCTGATAGCAAGTTATGTCCATCCTTTGTTTACAGAGCTGTAATTCCTCATCACATTCCAAATATGTTTTTCTTTAGCTGCAGTCCCTGTCAGCAACACAGTTCATCTCCTCCCACCATCTTACTGCTTTACACTACAAACCCTTACGAATTTAATTTAGGTGTATATACTGGTAAAAATATTTAGTGTAACTCAGACATTTATTCTTCTCTACTTCAAATATTCATTTAATAATGCTAGTCTATTGACCTGATGAATGCTAAATACAAGACAATGCGCAGATACCCAATTCTACCCAGAGGGAAACAAAACAATTTCCAAAAAGCCATCACTTACTACAGCTCTCTGTTGATATTTCAGAAATGTATTTGTCCCTTGGATATATTCAGAAAGCATTCTACAAGTCTACAAATGCATCTTTTTAATAACAGTACCAGATAATTCTTCAATGCTACACAGAGATGAAAAAGTGCATATGTTTTTATCTATCCCCAAAACAAAGGTAATAAGCCTTTGTCTTTCCTTTTTTTGTGCGTGCTTTAAGCATTTACCTTAATGAGCTTTGTTTCTTTGTACCTCTGGAGATTAGTATTCTGCCCAACAAAACAATTTATTGCCCAAAATGTTACTGCTGCTGATAAAATCTTAGCTTCTCCAATACTTCTGGCTTGACAGCTAATACCCTAATGTTTCATTTACAGCTGAACAAAGCAGCTTATCTCTACTGAAAGGGGAATTAGTTAGTAGTAAGAAATAATTTCAATCATCTGTTCTGCTTCCAAAGTAAAGCGATGACTTGTGCATTCTTGCTTCTATCTGATGACAGGTATGTTGCAGTTCTTGGAATACAGAACAGGTCTGTCACATAAGCTTTGTAATTCGTACAATGCAGCTACATGGATTAGAGGAGTCAGGTCTTTGCTGTCAAAAAAATCTGCAATCAGCAGTGTGCAGCAGTCAGCACTTTTACTTTACAGATAGGGCACTGACTCAAGGGAAAAAAAAAAATCAGCTATGATCAATAAATAGCTTCATTTTGTATCTGCAAATCTTTGTAATATTCCAACAAGTATATGTATATGTGAAAATTCCTATTAATAACAGAATAGATTTTGTTGACAAAATCATACTTTAAGGCGTGTGCTTTACAAAAATGGCTTTGATTATCACCTTACTACGTAACTACCTAATTATTTACATCTCCAGGAATGAAAATCTATTAGGATTTTATTTACATATCATATACATCAAATCAGTTCTGGAATTCCTATCTACAGTAGTTGATATATACTTGGAAATCTCTATGACAAAGGGAAAATACTGATTTTTGCTTGATGTCTGAATGACCTTCTCAACCCAACATCATTTTTTCATGTTGTTACAGAATAAGGTCACCTGAATACTTCAGGGAAAGCAGCATAACATTTGCCCACACTGTATTTTCTCTGTACATTTTCTCTGCACTAATATTTTTTGTAAGTAGTAATTTATTTTGCACTGAGTTTAAAAGAATTACAGAAGTAATTTGAACTGTAGTGCCATTCTTGAGTTCTCTACTATTTGGTTCTTCAATTGGGCACCACAGTTTATGACAGTGTAAGAATTTATAGCCAATACTTTTTAAATTCAGTATCAGTTTTATCAGGAAAAAAATGAAATTATGGATTTCAGGTGGCACTGGTAAAAAAAGCTGTGGTTGGAGGTGAAAGGTGCATTAGATTAAAATATTAATACCAGGAAATAAACCAAAATTAAAATAATCCTTCAGAATTAACTGGAAAGACATTATATGACAATCTAATGTTAATTTCAACAGATACTTATATATTTTCCATGTAGTCGGTGATACATACCACTGATTTCATTCAGCTGGATATTTTAAGACACAGTGACCACATTACACATACATGCTGAACTTGTGTTAACACTGCAAAATTTCCGTAATTGTAAGTGAATGAGTTAGGGAAAATGTGACAATGGTTTTAAGCACCACACAATAAAACAAGTTTTCCATGATTACAGTACTGTGGCTTTGGTCCATACCTTCTCAGAAATTTCAAAAAACTAAAGGGTCCGGTGGCAAGAGACTTGTCAGAATTTAAATGGATAGCACCATTGTTGCTGCAAAGCTGTTTTTTGGTTTTTGTTTTGGGGTTTTTTGGTGGGTTTTTTTTTGTTTTGGTTTGGTTTTTTAGGTAATGGAAATTATAATTTATCTATTTGATAGCAAATCTTTACTTCAGCCTGATAGACAAAGAGTGCTCAGAAAATACACATCTGATTTCTTCTTATGCAATAATGCTAAATTAAGTAGGTATGAGAAAGAGGCACTATCATTTTGTAATCCTGCTATATAATCCTTCATTCAGAAGTTTCACTCTGTTATGTCTTAATGGAGTTCCAATGGATTTGAAATTAATTGTGCATTTCTTTCTGAGATTCTTTTTAATCCTATCTCACATCCTTACTTTTCAATCACAACTAAATATCATAAATCAGTTTAAAAAATAAGTTATAATATACATTACAGTTATACTAATACTATAAAAGCATCCAACATTTGTCATCTGTTGTATGATATCAAACTCAATCTTTCTGCAACATGCATTTCAGTGACCACTTTACCTGCAGTTATATGCTCTTTCCCAGCTCTCAAGAGATGCTAGACCACCTTAGCATTTTTTGTACTCCTCTGTTAGTCCAGGAATCTGATACAACTTTATATGCCTAAAAGGTCAGTTTGTTCCTCTGCTGTAAGAGGTTACTTTATTCTGCTTCCATGTGTCTTATGTTGGTTATAAAAAGACTGAATGGGCTAAGCAGCCTTTTTTACTGAGGGATGTATTTCTCAAAAAAAATTTGTGATATTACAGAGGATAATATTATATGCTGATTTACCCAAAAAGCCATTTACTAAAACCTGAATTTATACTTCAACTAAGCTTAACAATTAAAATCTTAAATGCTTACTTGGTTGCTGCACCACATAGCAAATTCTGCATGACTGCCCAAGGGAAAGTCAAGATTAATCAAAAGGTTGTGATCAGAGATGAAGTAACAATCATTTTACACATATTTATCTGGAAACCCAATAGTATTCAGTTAAATGCTGGTAAAATCCAGAAACATGGATTATTTCACTATCACTAGACTATAACTGCCTGTGAGATTCAAATATATTCTGCAAAAGGAACATTTACACAGAACAGTTCAAAAGACAACACTAAAAGAATGCGATAGGCGAAGTGTTTCCTCCAGAAAGAATGTAGTTGGACTAATCAGCTGCAGGAAGTTGTTAAATGAGCAAAACATTCAAGACACTATTTCTTGTCCAAGATGATGTATTCTACCAGCATGTAACATTCAGCTAAGATAACCACCAGCACTGACCAAACTGCTTGTTACTAATTCTACTACACTTTTTTCTTTTTATAATATTTCCTTACTACCCGTCCTTTCACTGTTCCACAGTTTGTGATATCATCCATAGAAATTTGTTGGGTTTTCAAAATTAATTTTGTTTTTTAAATTAATTAAGTCTTTAAAGGGGTTGAAATGAGCTGATACCACAGAGTCATCCAAAATACCAGCACATTTTCTTAATTTGAAAAGGCCAGAAAAAAAAACTTTTTTCTGCCTACGTATATATCAATAAATGCACAGATGCAAATGGCTCCTCACCTCACTTCTATAATAAGCATATATCCAGATATAATAATGAAAATATGGACAGAATACTTTCCGTTCATATGAATCGTCAAGGTATACATTGGCAGTACATTAAGCAACTTGGGCGACAGTTTAAGATGCTGATTGCTTAACATGAACAAATGTTCAAAAAGGCAAGGCAGGAAAATATAATGATTATTTAAGAGTGCCATGAAAGGTTTCAATTTGATAAAATAGCTGGAATAAAAATACTTCTACCTACCCTGAAAAGGCAAGGACAATTTTCTTTGTGGTTTAGTGATGATTCTCAATAAAAATATAAAGAGAATACATAAGAAGGTGTAAGCTAATGCAGCTGGAACAACAACAACAATTATACAGACAGCTATGTGTAAAATGAAACTGGGAGGGGACCTGGCATATAAGATAACTTCAGGCACCCTGAAAATCATACTCACAAGGATATGAATATATATTTACACAAGGCTAAGTCCTGGAGTTCTTACTCACTAGAACCTTATATTTAAAACCATGAAAAGGCTTCTGTGAAGGAAAATTATCAGATGTGGTCCCACAGAATCTTGAAAATCACGCAAAGTGAAGTTGGATTTTATCCTAATTTATTATTCATGGCAATAATGACAACATCTATGTACACAGAACCACAAGAGTTCTATTTGGCCTAGAGCTGTTTAATTTTTAGTGCAGGTACTGTGCTGTCATCAATCTTTGAAAATAGTATTAATTTAATGATGCATGCATTAAAAGTGTAAACAACACAGCTGTACAAGATTTAACTCCACTGACAAAAGGAGCATTGAGGCATCCCTTCACTGAGATTTTAACTCTGAAATTAAATTTTGCACAAAATATGTGTTCTTGAAAGGTAAATTACAAGTAAGATTTTACAAGTGAAAAATTTAATTAAGTAGTTGATTCTGCAAGCATCAGAACTATGTCTTCAGCCACAGTGTAGTTACTACATTTGACATTTAGTATACTTTCAAAACATAATTTTTTTCTTTCTCTGCACTTGCTATTAGTAATTTTAAAAATACATGAATTCGACAGCATGCACAGAAAGATGTGGAAACTATCCATTTGCCACACACTGTGTCAGTTCAATTGTCCATAAATGCTTAAGAAAATGGAAAAATGGTAAGCATGTGGGCTGCATGCATTGACTGTGGTCACTTCTGGGTTTTTTTCCACCTCATCACACATTGTGTGAGCTGCATTTCCAATTAACCTTCCCCTGAAATAAGGTAACTTGACGCAGTCTACACTTCATTTTCTTTTAGACTGATACAAACCATAATTCCTTTATCACATAATAAGATGGGCTATTTAAATTTATATAAAACCCCAGAACTTGCAATCAGCATCACAGAACAGACTGGCACGCCCCTGAAGGCTCTGTGAAGCCAAAGAGACTCTCCGTGGGAGCAACTGACTGTCCAACCACCATAAATTTCAAAATAAGAATTTTCCGTTGTTTCCATGTATAAAAGACAAGGTTTAGGAAAAGTAGCACTATCACCAAATATAGTAGTAACATGTGTGAATTACTGAACGTAGATGAGAAAACACATATTTCCTATCATTCATGGACAAATTTAGCAGGTTAATCCTACCAACTGCAGGGATTTTGGCAGTTAAAATGCCAGAGCATCTGTGACTTTGACTTTTCTTGGAAAGAAAGCAGAACTGGAAGATAACTCCTCAGTCAGTGAGTCCAGTCACCTGCTAGGAATCCACATGATGTAATTTTTGTTAAGAAACTGAGTAAACTCTGTCTTAAAATTTGGTAACTGTTTGACCTCCCCCAGCCCATGTTCAAACTAGAATCCTGTTTCAGAAACTCCCTGATGTGACTATTCAAAGGTTCTTTTATATCTCTCCGTAAATTACTTCGGCTAGCATATACCTATTTATCTTTGTGCCTTTTAGCTTAAAATGCTGTCCACATCCCTGTCGTTTACTCCAAAGTATTCATAGAGAGTAATGATACCCTCTTCTCACCCCTTTTCTTTGCTTGACTAAAATGCCTACCTCTTTTCTAATATGATTAGTTCTCCATTCCCTCACCTTACTAACTCTTACCTGCACCTATTCCACTTTGTGTCCACCTCTCATGATCCAGCTGCACCATCTGGTTATTTGAAGACATTACATGTACTTGTAAATTTTTTATATACCATTAGACTTTAAACTAGTTGTGTGTTTGAGTTTGGGATATAGAATTCATAATATTAGCTTTGATGTTTTGGAGCTATTATAGTATTTACATTAACGCACCTTAGCTGCAAACTCCTTGAATACAGATAATGCAGGGTCAAGCACAAAAACACTAGGCCAATAGTCTAGATTTTAAATTAGGCTATATGGCCTGTTCATGCAAAACCAGCAGCTTTTAAACATACATATTTGTTACAGATCAGTTTTATCAGTACGATCGGCCTTTGTTTTCAATATTTTAAGTATTATACTTAAATTTTAGAATTTTAAGTATTATGCTAGTAACAAGAAATAAACACAACAATAAATATCTGTCATTTTAATAACAGATTCTGTGATTATAGTATGTAAAGACTGCTTAAGCAGTTTGAGAATATTCTTTTAAGCATTTGTTCATACCCATATGTTATGTCTGGAGAGCTATTTGCTCACTTTGGCTAATTTTCTTTCTAAATATCTCTCTATTTATTATCATGACCAGCAGTAATTATAGACAAATTATTTTTTTAATGAATACACTGGAGTTTCTTCAGACTTTTTGCCATCTTATAACAGGCTACAACACACAATATAGTAATGGTGTCTTTGTTAGAGGTGGCCACTTTAGGATGAAATCGTCAGAACATACAGTAGGATAGGAGAAGAACATGACAAAAAGAGAAAGCATTTTATTGGATTAATCAATCAGGAAGATTTCCTAATACTATACCCCCACCCCAACACCAACAGCCAGTCATCACAGTTCTAGAGAGTAATGGATATATAGCTTAATATAATGTAGGACTATTTACTCACTATGGACTATGTTATGTCTGGTCCACCTGGCTGTATACTACACAATATGGTGATGTCTTGTGAATGTGAGCTCATCAAATATATGAAATAGCTGCTGTGAGTGCATGGGAATATACTGGCATCATCTTCTTTGCCTAGCAAAAGATAGAATTGGTATATTTAGCACTTGAGGTTAGGTCCTCAAAAGGAGTTTCAGTTGAGCTGTAAAAGACTTACAAAAGTGAAAGATCTGGTCTTCAGATCTTTCAACAAAAGATTCTTTCAACAACAACAAAATGTTGTCCCTTGTCAAAATACTATACTATTAGAACTGAAGACCAAATTGACATGAAGTTTGTGGTCGACCAACTTTTTGCAAAAATTCAAAGTGATTTTCATCACCTTAACAGTTTCAAGTTTCTGGCAGTTCCATAAAATACTTACATTATGTGTAGATCTTTTGACCAATGAGGTATTAATCATAGCTAATATATGAGCAACATGATCCACAAATACATCTCATTTACCAATATGAAACCACATTAAATTTCAAACACATTTAGCTTACTGCATTATTCAGGAAGGATATGTATGAGTCTGTTTAACTGGTGTTCCTTACATGCCAATTAATGTAAGTACTGTAAGTATGCAAGTTACTGTAAACTGTAAAAGAGGATAAGAAAACACTCATTGTTAAATAAGATATGCCTGAAAGAAAAACATAGAAGAAAACAAGATTTTTACCTATTTCCAAAATAGCTTTTTGTTTACAGGCATGTTTTACAGGTTGGCACTCAATAATTAACACAAATAGAAATAAAAAGAGAGCATCGTTGAACAAGTTTAGTGTAAAAAATTGTATAAGCATAAACTATGTATCCTTTATGCTACATAAACACATAGGTATTTCTTAATGTAAAAATTATACAGATAAGTTCTGTATAAATAGACATAAAAACATATGTATGTACAAGGTACTTAAAGAAATTTTAACACTGGAATTTGAAATTTAAAAGATTATCAGATAAACTTCCTATCTAAAGGTACTACATAATCTCATAGATGACTCATCAAATACACAGATCTATGAAAAATATAAGTAACTACATACATCCGTCAAGTAAAATACATAGCTGACTGCCAAAAGCTAGGCAAGCGTACTGAAGCTATATACACACTTCATATTTTACTCAGACACAGCATACTTTGAAGAGTACAACTAATTTTATTAGGTATTATTATATCTAGCCGCTGAAGTTTGGAATTTGTTTTAATAATAATGATAACTAACGCTGAGCAATGTGGTTCCATAACACAAAAGACACTGGGAAAAATACATAAACAGTAAATAAAGATACTCAGGAGACAAATACCAAATATTTCACAGTAGAAATTCCCTTTCTCTCTGCTTACGTCTTGTGTTGATAAAACAGGTTACTTCATGATGACAAGGCTGATATTCTCCCAACCCCTTATTTACCACACACCATATGCCATTCATAGGTTTTTGGGGGTTTTTTAGTGGTTTGGGGGGGTGTGGGGGGGTGTTTGTTTGTTTTTAAATATTACTTGCTAGCCACTTTAGCAAAATAGAGTACTCTCAATCCACCAAAACTGAGATTCCAGACCTTCATGAAAACCACATTTTTCACTGATCTTCTGAGCACTTACCAGCTCCAAGTCTACTTATGCATTTTTCACTCTAACCGCTACAGCCTCCTTTTTAGCCAGTTCTGCGCACCTTCCATTCTGCTCTGATTTCAACAGAAGTAGCCTCAACTCTACTTCTCACAGCATTGCTCAGCTGTTCGCGTGAACAAAACATAAACTCATACATAGTAACATCCAGACCACTTGGTAAGCACTTAAAACCATGGGACAATTTCAAGAAGTTTTCACAGGCATTTTCCAAACACGTCCAACTTGAGTGCGATCACAGGCTTTTTCAAACACATTAGTAAGCTCCTAAATCTGACCAAACCAGAATACCCACACAAAGGTCCATAGTTTGGTTTCCAGATCCATTCAATCTTTTGAGTGTCCTGTCACACTACAAGATTGTTACATGCTATGACAGCTTTTTAGATGCCAGCCACCAGGATCTTTTGCATGAAGAGCAAGCTTACTACACAGAGGTCACTAAGTGTGCATCAGTGCTACCAATTTTTAATCACTATTGATGGAGCTCAAATCTGAAGAAGCATGAGGAAGGTGAAAAGCTCTATAACCTATAACTTTTCCCTTATTTCCCAAACACCTTTGTCACTGCAATGCATTATTCTTTTAAGAAACTAAGTAAAAAAACATTACACACAGTATTTGCTTATTGATTTTGGACTATTTATAATCTTCTATTAACTTTTTTTTTTTTAATTATTGAAATCTAAATATTCTTCACAGGAAAAGTTAGTCATTTTACTCTAGTTTCTAAGAGTGAATGGTTCATACAGTATTTTGAATCAAGTTATTAAGAACTGTTATACAAAGCAGCTACCTTTGTTCTTCACAATTTTGCTTGACATTGTCCAAAATGTTAAGGAGATAGATGTATTAGAGAAGGATAAAAGAACTTGTGTCATGTGCTCCATTTCCCTTTTTCTTCCTAACAATTTCTGGCATTCAGAAATGTATTTGCAATATATTTAAACATTTTAAATATAAATATGACCAGATTACATCATTATGCTAACCACTGTTAATTACATCTGAAACTTGTTTGTAGATAACATCTTTGCAAATTAGATTAATAAAAGGAAACTCAAATTTGAAAAGATCTGCACATGACTTACTTTTTTTTGTATACATCAGAAAAGGAACAGCACAGATTAAAGAAATGAAATTACCATGGTCTTTTGTAACAAACTAGGGACAAATACTTGAAAACTGATCAAAACAACAGCATATATATGTGCACTTAGTACCTGAATGAAAGGTTTTGATTATTGATGAGCAAAATATGAAAGTAATTCTCATCGTTGCATTCAAGAAGCAACTAAGGTGCAAAGCAGGGTAAAGTGTCATTGACAAGTGTGTATTGATGCTTGCTTGATACCTGGAAGATGTATTACAGTTCTATTAATTCAAGTTGGCAGAATGGACTTGGCAAGCGTAATAGTGAGATAGCTTTCATGACGTGTTGAGCTGAGGGACTGTAACCCACAGCACTTGGGATAAAACAGTTTACAAATTGTCTGTCAGTTGTCTGTCTGTCTGTCATTCTTTAAGAAATTATGCAGGATTCTCAGCTAGAACCAACCACAATTAATTCCCTTTCTGTGTGAATTTCCTAAAAAACTCATGATTCACCTAGTGTCAGCACTCTGATAAGCTAGTAACAGTGACAGAAGTTAAAGTCCAGATAATAGTATGAAAACTGGCATGAAAATTAGAACACTGTTACTTCTGTGATCTAAGTGGTTTATCAAAAGCAATAAAATTATAACGACTCTGAACAGCTCGTAAGAATAACATACTGTAAATTCATTCTGATTCATTATTTATTATCTGCATTGTCTTTGTTTTATCATTTTGGAAAGTTCTGCAGCAGGTATCTTAAGTACAAATACCTAAACTAAGGAGATTTGGGAGGCTTACAGCTTCTTGATTTAATTGCATTACATGTCTATAAGTAGAAAGCAATTTAGTCTGAAGTGGTACTTATGCATTATTCCTTTACAGCTTCTCAGCAACACTGCTGTTAAATTCTTAGCATTCAACGTATTCTGGTTTTATAATTTAAGTAGAAAAAGTGATGTACACATTTTCATTTTAATTACGTAGCTTAAGACATGTCCAGTAAGCACATGATCTTTTACTAATGCTCAAAAAGCAACTTTTTTTTTTCCCCCCATGATTGGTAAATTAATCAGTCATTGTGTCATGAAATTACAGGTTGTAAACTGTAGGAAATATCACAACTTTCTAACATTATCTATATACAGGAGAACTGTCACTGTTTAATATATGTTAACAAGAATGCCAAGCACTTACATTTAATTAAAGCTATACATCATTCTAGATAATTAGTAATAATTAGGAAGAATTACCACCCTAAATAAGGCAAATAATATTATTTCAACTGAAACTTGAAGTCTGAATTCAAAAACCCAAAATAAACTCTTGGGAATGCAAATACACCATTATGCAAACTGTTTTCTTTAAGTATGATATAATTTATGTAATGAAATAAATCTATGCTGTTAAAATATTTAGCAGAACTGAGAGTAATGAGTAGAGATAGGATTAGTTTAATTAGTTTACTGAAACGGAGTTCTTATAGTGGCTAAGTGTGATATATTAGCTTTTGTCACTTGGAATAAAAAAAAAGAGATAATTAGTTCTCATTCAAATATATTGTTTTCTTTGAAGAAGGAATTGTAATATTTTAGCCTGCATAATAGAAAATAATATGCAGAGCATAAAACCTGTCGTCTTCATCCAAGAGCACATCTATGATAAATAAGAAGAAAATAGGAAAACCTTAATTATTCAGGAATGTAATCTTGAATACATAGATTTAATTTACACTGGTGCAACTCCATGGATTCCAATGAAATTACAACTACTCAAATTGCGGAAGTCCATTCATCGTTTATCTCTGCCTAATTTAAGAGTTTGTAACAAATTTTGTCTCTCTGTTCAGCAACTACTTAGTTACTCAGAAAGTCTTCTACTGTCGTCCTAAATCAAGGCTTTCACCAGACTGACTCAAAATTAAGAAGAGGAATGCCCTCCTCAATAATATTTACTGTTGAATCATAAACATATCCATTGTAAGGTCAGGATCTAACTTTATTCCCGTAAAAATAAGAAAAATAAGTATCCTTTTATAGAGTAAATATCATTTCACAGCCAGAAAACTACTTAATGGTAATTGCACATTTCTGAAGACAGTTGTATGTAACATATTTAACAAGGAATGGAAAGAAAATGTTTATTTGTCTTTTTCAAGAACATCGTAAATTTTAATTATTTCTATTAAGAATGTGGATATTATTCCAATCAAGCAATATGAATGCATTTAAACTAGAATCTAAAGGCCCAAGAAATTAACCCTCTGTAACAACTGAACACACACACACAAAAAGAAAAAAAAAATTGTGGTAACACAAAGATGGGAGCAAGAAGAATACAGAGAAGCGAAAGTCTTGCAAAGCAGTTAGATGTATTTTTCAGTTAATACAATAAAGAAGTTATGAATGGACCAAATTAATTTTACTTTAAATAAACACTCAGAAAGGGGAAACCCTCTGCTGTAGCACACTGAAAAGCCTCAGGCATTAGTATAGTAACACATGCCATCTATCATTTAATTTTGCTTTTTTTGGAACAGTATTGTTACATATGTGGGAGCTATTTAGCATTCTGGATTGTAGAGTTTGGGTGACTCCATACACAAGCTTAAAACAGTTCCCAAATTGAAATACAGCAAGTCAATCACAAAAAAGATGAGCTCTTCCGCTTCCAGCCATACAGACTTACACATAGCACTTTAGGCAGAAATTCATAATAATTATGAGAATATAAGAAATACAGCTTGTACTTGGGTTCAGTTGGAGTATTTATGTTGATGGTTTGAACTGAAGAATAACATAGACAACTGAGCCCTAATGGCCACAAGAAACATAAAAGTCATACAAAGTCTTCACTCTCCACGTATTTGTCAAGGTTTCCTACTTGTATCTCACTAACCTCAGACATCCACCTCCCAGGTGATTTTGAAAACTAAAAGCCATACTTGCTTCAGAACAGCAGAAATGCCAAACCTTAGCTTTTTTGAAATATCATGTTATTACATTAAGTGAGTTGTCATGTTCCTATTAGGAAAGTGGGCAGTATTGTGATTTATGCATCTTAGAAAACCATCACTGTATTACTAATTGACAAGTTGAAATATATAAAAAACACCTCATGCATTACTGCTGCTGATGTTACTGAGTCTGGAAATATGCTTCTTCTGAACAGATAATACAGGGCCCAGAAGCTGATAACGCGAAGTATTACATTGATCTTCTACTGTTAGATTATAAGAAAGCTACATTATAATAGTATTTGGAATTCTAAAAATCAGTACATTACTCATCAACATCATAATGAAGACAGGAGGGGAACTATACAATTTAATTTGCATCTTTTAATTGTAAAGTCCGAACAATAAATTCAAAAGAAATGAACTTGCTGCATGATATAATAAAGATAATCAAATCAGAGATTATTTAATAAAACCAAAGCACACATTTTGGTACTCAAGAGACTGATACATAATTCATGAAGTTGCCACATTCGGTCATTAGGTCAAATATATTAACTAAGTAGTAAGTTATTCTGAGAACTGACTATGAAGCTAGAAGATTCTTAAACATGAGCAGTGAGCATAGGAAAAGCTTTTTGCCTCATTTCTAAGTATTATAATTGACTATTTACTATATGCTTTGCATGAAACTGCAGACTAAAGTGAAGAGTAAACTGATGTTTATGGTTTTGTATACATACTTCCCTATAGGCACTCATTCACCTCATATCATTCCTCCCTCCTCCAAAGGAAAATATAGTGGGCTTCGGATATTCAAAAGCTGAAATCACTAGAAAGTACATAGGATGATGGAATTCCCTTTACAGTTACCCGTTAGAGAGGATGTGATACAATATTGGCCCATACATTACAATTCTAGAGATAACACTAATCCCCAGGTGCTGCTACCAGCACTAACTCAACAAAGCTTTACTCGCTATCTATAAGAGAGAGGGGGAAAGGGAAAAAAATAAGAAAAGCGGCAAAAAAAAAAAAAAAAAAAAAAAAAGAAATGCCTCCTTTTCCTCATGGAGCTGCACAGGGATAAGGATGCAGCGTAAGAGCACCCAACCCTCAAAACAAAACACATCGAGGTGGCCAGAAAAAGTGACCTATGGGGAGGCTCACTTTCTGTCTATTGAAAGTGTGAAAAATAAGCCTGGCTAGGAGTCATTAGAAAGCAAACATTGCACTAGCACTACATTGCTAATACCGCTCCATTCCCCTCTCCAAGTACTGACCACCACCTAAGGGGCAGAATTTCATCATTCATTTAAGACTCCAAAAGTTAAGTGAGATTCTCACATCTCTGTCCCCAAGACCTCCCTGGGTTTGTATATTTTGTGATGCCAGAAGCTGAACTTCTGTGTTGCGCCAGAAGGGAAGGCAAGGCTAAAATTCTTCCCACAGCAAGAGTTAAGAGGAGAATGGAACAAGTTACAAAGACAGAATACAATGAATCTTTGCAAAAAATCCAGAGGCTCAACTGTATAAAATATTCATCCAACAAATATAAAATCCCCTTCAACATCTTTTTGAAATGTAAAGAAAAAAAAATTTAATAATTTTTGGCAAAAATTCTCACAAGCTTAGCAAGCTCTACCTGCACTCCCAGCACTTGCATCCACCTGTTGGGGAACAAGTATGTTTCTCTCTCCCAGGAATAACACATTCTGCTTCTTAAAACAGATCACCTACATAAATCTCTCTTAGGTAGCTTGTCAACACAAACATTTTGTTTGTGTGGGAAGAACAACATTTAACCCTCAGGAAATCAAACCAAAAATTTAGGACTCAGAGGCACAAAGAAGATGGGATCACCTTGAGGGAATTAGTTGAGTATATCAGTGACTTATGGAAACCTGACAAGTTTCTGCACTACGAACAGGCTTTTGACTTAGCAACAAATCCAGTAATATCCCGTGTAATGTAAGATTATAACAAGGAGGCGACGTAATGATGGCAAAACTCAGCTGGGGGAAACCTGCTCATGCAAACTAAGACAACTTCTTAACTGCACCCAAGTAAACCACAATTGTTTCAGCTTTGCTTTTGTTTTTTAGTTTGGTGGAGGAAGGAAGGGTGCATTTCCAGCTGCAAATCCTGGCAAAATACTACCTAAGCTGAGATAACTGTATGATGTTCTTGCATGGACTCTATTCAATACAGTATAACCGTAGTTTCAGTGTTACACTGTTACGACACCTCCATTAGTGATGATGATGTACTTTCTGGCTTGAAGAACCCAAATTGGTACACATTAGACCACAAGATGTCTAATTATATGAACACGTATGAAAGTGGATGCTAATACAACACTAACAAAACATTAATTTCTTCAATTTAGTCAAGCTGTAACAGAAATCACATATAATGAAAATACATTCTTGTATTTTTTCCAGTCACATGCATTTATTTTTATCTATTTTATTGTAACAAATATAATAATATGATCACACCAAACTTCAATGAAGTGTGCATTCTTTTTCCATAAATCTGCACACAACGCAGACATCAAGAAACATGTATTAAGCATTTGTTCATTACCTCATTTCCAGCACTCAACTGATAAAAAAGGTTAATATATAATACAGTGTGGCTGCTGGAACAAAACAGATGGACTCCATAGAGGTATTACAGGTTGAAGGTCAAACTTGATGATTACAGTAGCCCCTTCTGGACTTCTAGCCTATGTATTTTACAGAAAAAAGTTGAGCTACACTTAAATCTCATCTCTTGTCTGGAATTTATTCTGTGTTCATATGCTTTCTTTTAAGATTATGAAAGGGACTGATTCAGCTCTTTTAATAACTGTTAAAACAGAATTGCTCAAAGAATCCAATTTTCTGTGAACTGAGTTGTACAAGGAAATTCAGTGTAACGTAAGATATGCCATAGTATCACCAAAGCTCTTAAATAAGTAACCAGAAGACTTAAATATTATTTTCTTTTCTCCTCTTAACTTTTACTATATTAAAAGATACAAAACCTAAGAAGACATACTAAATGATAGAGGAATGGACTCAAGAAAACATGCAATTCTCGGGGTAATGCAACTTGCGTATGTAAGAGGAAGTAATACAATTACTTTAAAAGCTTTTCTTAGGCACAGTTCATGCTTTCCACTGTACAGTCATCAATCGCATGACTCTCCTCTCTTGTTTACTCACAGTTTTCAAGTTAATATGACTGAGGATGAGTCAGACTCTCATACATGAGCATGAGACCAAGGCAAAAAAGCAATTGCACTGTTACAATATGTGCCTTTACAGAAAGAAAACTCACAGCTAATACAGCAACATTTTAAACAAATTTTTGTTATTTGGGGGTTTTTTTGCTAAGACTTCATAGTCAGCATACAGACATCTAAAAGCTAGATCTGTAATTGTTCGGGTACTTGCACAGTTTTAGCCATAGGCAAATCTCACAGCGTAGTCCCACCTTCAGATATTACTTTAAACTACTTCTACTTACAAACACAACATGATGCAAATGACTGATTTTCAAATAAAGCAATAATCCTCACAAAGACTAAGTGATCAAAGCCAGTTGTTAGAAAACTTTTAGTGTCTGTGACTAATAGTGACATATTTAAAATGCCAACCATGCCTGACTTCTCAACTACACCTATAAGCTAACGAATAATTTGTTCAGACCACAAACGCGCATCCCTTATACGCTGTTAAATTATACCATGTTACACAGTATTAAAATGTTTCCCTTAAAGCAACTTGCTGTAATCATTAAACAAGAGTAAGGACAATAAACTTTAACTGAGGCTGGGTTAAGCAATGTTAATGCCCATTCAGGACAAGAAATCAGTGACCAATATACAGAATTTCTGCCCTCTATGAAATAATAAGAAATAACATCATTATAAATTCCATGTTAAAAAAACCAACCAAACAAAAAACAGCTTAATGTGCTATATTAACAGCCTTGAGGAAAACTTATTTTTGTAAAATGAATTTTATTCATTCTGATTTAAATAACCTTCTTGCATAAATTGCCTAAACTCAACTGAGGCAAATAGTGGACAAGTGGCCCACTATTTTGCTGAGCTATGGAGACTTCTTTGGTACTATCAGTGTCTTATGAGAAAAGCTAAGGAATCTTTGCAGAGTTTTATCTGAGGGCTATCCTAGACTCTTCTAAGACAAAACATTGCCTTTATAGTGCAGCACAAGCAAGGAAAAAACGGATCAGGTATGTACAGTCACGCTACATGTGGGCCAAGATACTCACACTTTCAAACAAGGCTGCTAAAAAGTCTTCTGCCCTTAACATGTATTCTTGGCTGTCTGCCCATGCCCATCTGGAATGGCACGGTGCCATACTTAAATTGCTATGACCTTAACTGAATAATATGATGATGAGATTAGATGAAAAGTCCACTGACAACTACATGCACAACAATACATCCAAAATCACTCTTTAGAGAATAAACTTACCACATTTGCAAGATATTTTTCTCACAGAAAACAAATGTTTCAAGTTTCGAGACAAAAACCAGCAACATGGATGTAGCAAATATACAAAAACAAGTTTGCAAAGTCATCTGGAAGTTTCCTAAAAAACTTCTTGTTTGGAAAGATTTGTTCAGTATCTGCCTTTTCTTTCAAAACTTGAAACTATCACTTGCAATTTAAGACTACAAAAGAAGAAAAGCTAAAGCTTAAGATGATTCAGAAGTGAAAAGGTTGTATGTTCCTCCCTTTTCTTGTAGCGCAGTATTTCCCAGTAAAGCACAATTGAGCATCAATATTACTTTTGAGTCAATGGTACCGGTGAATTTTTGCCTAGGATATAGAAACATCTCTTCTTAACAGTACCTATTACTCACTTTTTAGTAGAATTATTGCAAATTCCTTTCATTTCATATAATCTTGCCAGTCATTCCTGCAGAACAAGAATGACTGCAAATTGAAAAGCACTAAAAATGTGTCCTACATTTGTATCATTTTGCAATACCAGAGCCAGACCACAGATGTACATGCTCTGGATATCTGTCACTTGTGAGATGCTGTCCTTTTCTGTATGGATGTTCCTGGAAAGTTACGTAGGCTGACAATCTGCAAATCTGAGCATGAATGCAAAGACTAGAAATTAGCAACTACTTTCCTACTAAAAACTGCTTAAAAAAAAAAAAAAAATCCCGGACAGCTACACATTCTGAGTGTGACTACTTTAAAAGAAATATAAAGGAGTAGGGTGTTCTGCAGAAGTAAAACTGCTTGCAGTTTTGGGCAAGCTTTATTTGGTCAGTATTTTGCTCAGCATGCTTATGACTATGCATATGTATATCTGATACTATATAAAGAGAGAATTTAAGAAAAATCAGGAAAAATTTGTATTTGGCTGAAAAATCAACATACAAATAATCAGTCTAGAGGAAACCAGTGATTTTTCCATTGATTCACCCCTACAACGGGTAAACCTCACATTTTAGCACGTCTTTTTAGAGGTTTAAAAGCGGTGTTCAAACCTGGAATGAAAGGTCACACCACCCAAATACCACAAATCACCACCACTGGCAGTTATGATTTTATCTTTAGAAAGACAAATTGACAACATTTAAAGCAACACTATTTTAAGGTTAAAGAACTTTTAACTCCTTGCATACATACTTAAGAACTCAAAACAAATAAACGAATAAAGAAATGTTTTTGTTTTGTTAAGATTTTGGAAAAGTCTGAAATTGTAAAAGTCTGAAATTGTAATTTGGCAGTATATTATCTCCTAGCATACCTGTCCCACATTTGCTATATATTTGAAGAATGTATATTCTCACGTCTCTAGATAAATATTTTGTCTAAACTTACTAATATGCAAGTCCATATTGATCTTTGTAAATTCAAAATTTCTGAACCTTCAAACAAAAAAATTCTGAATAATCCTAATTTCACTACTCTATCTAAAAACAAACCTAAATCTTCCAAAGTATACACAATACTATGAAGTGTCCGATATCCCTGCAAATTAAATGCCACATATTTGTATATAAGCACCTTGATGATTGCATTGTAAAACAGCGGAGAAAAATATTTTCCCAAGACTCTTCAAGTTTTGAAAACGTCTAGTTTGTTTAAAAACTGTTGCAAAAAGATGGCAGCATGCACTGCTTCATGGACCAAGAAGCTTTGAACCATGGAAGGCATCCAAATCACGTAACTTAGACAGTAGAAGCTGAATCTGTCACAAGTCTGATAAAAGCATTACTCACGAGCCCTTTGCATACTCCCAGACCAATGACTGGTGACACACAACAACAGCTGGCAATACAGTTACAGAAAAGTGTCACATTTCTAGCCAAAGCTTGGGAAAACACTTCAGACTGCACAGAAAAAGCTATTATCAATAATTCTAGAAGGCAAGTAGTAGTTCAAAGAATTAAAACACCCAACTTTTGCACTCTTTTTTCATCCAGTTGAAGCTGGAAAATATTGAATGTCTGCTTGTTTTCTCTTTAACTCCAAGAGCTGCTTTTTGTTTTAATATAAAAACGCCTTATATTTCTAAATTACAAACAGCATCCATTTAGCATCAGGTATGACTTTGTTTCCAACTGTAAGAGGTTTCAATGCAAGTTCAGCATAAAAATCCATTTTAAATTTTGTTTTCACATTAATAACTGGACTTCCTTTTGCCCCAACAACTCACAAATGTCAGATAACTAAATAACGCAGGCACAATAATAGCCCCAAACCCAATAAAGAATAAAGTAGCCTTTCTTGCCTGTCAGAGGACCCCATTTTCTATTCTGAGCAGGCAAGCTGAAAGCACTGCTCTTCTGTCATTCCTTGACAGTTATAGACTAGTTCTGCACCTTATTAAAGATTAAGGTTTGCCCAGGCACTCTCTTTTGGCCATCTCCTGTCCACAGTCCAGCATTTATTACAGGAGAGCTGGAGATTAGTACCATATATTCTACTTTGAAAGAACGCCATACCTGAAAATGAGGCCATGTAACCAAATGTCACTGAGCAATTCAAAAAGTACTCAATGAAAGAATACAGTATTTCACTTAATTTAATCTTTCTAGATAACCATATCCTTTGGGTTACATATATAACTGATTTCTCTCATTTAGGTTATTTTTTAGGTTAGGTTATTCTAAAACATAGAGTAAAACTGGTAACGGATTACCTTTTTATGATGAAAAATAGATTTTTGATTTGTTAAAAGAATTCTGAACACAATTATTCAAGAATTATATAAAACCCTACTGTGTGTAAACATTTGCTATCTGGTTTTGTCTGATGCAAGTATGTTATAGCAAAAATTCAGCAGACTGAGCTACTACATAAGAAATATTACCCATTGTGGGATTTCCACAGAATACTGTGTCCCAGACTATTTAGCAAAGACCATTGTCAACCCTCAGCTTTTCTTAGAGGTCAGCATGAACAATCGTCACCCAATTTTTAACCAAAAGCATTACAAAGTCTATGTGATTCCATGGAACACTTAACACTGTCGTCTGGACCACAGTTTGAAAACCTATTTCGTAAGATTAGCATTTTTAGAAGCACTGCTAGTTAATTCTAAACTGACGTCCTAAAAATATTCACTGAATATCATCAGACATTTCCAGGCTACCGTTTTACTTCCTCTAACTTCTGAAGACTATTGCTAAAAGCAATTGCAAATGGCCAAATGGCAAAAATTGTAAATAAACAAAAACTTGTTCCATTGCAGAGAGATAAAAATAGAAAAGTAAAACTTTTTAAATGGGTTATGGTGGTTTCACTTAAAACACATTTTGTTTAAGAACAGATAGAAACTGTAATTTCCTTGCACTTCAAATGGGAACTATTAAGTAGTATAAAATTCTCTATCTTGCAGCAAACTTTTACATAAACAAATAAAAACTTACAGAGGGTATTGGAAAGATTTAGACTATCTTCCATCGATGCTATATTGGTAAAAGCATGACAATCTGAAACTTATTAAAATGCAAGAAGTGAAGGCACGGAATTCTGCTTGCTTAATAGAGTCATCCTAGTTCGGTTTTGTTTGTTTGTTTGTTTCCTTGGTTTTTTAATACTGATAATTTTGGGGAAAGTCTTTTCTGTTCAGCCTTCATACTAAAGACTACGTACACTCAGGATCTAAACGAGCAGAATTTCACTGGACTAATGAGTCCACCAATAGCTTACAAAGAATGAGATAGATTAATGTCAATTTTAACAAAGGAAACTTATCAGTCAACTCCCAAACACTGAAAAGTTGGAAGACGACCCCCTTTGCTCCAAGGGGAGCATTTAACTTTGAAGTTGTACACCATGTGTACACAGCCAGCCTTAGGTTTATGCAATGCTACATTCACTGAATCAACCATGCTGCTAGCTTTCTAAAAAGGAAGATCCATCAGGGTCTCTTGATTTTTAAAAAGTTCTAGGACTTGGAACCAACAACCCATGAAGAATGCTGTAGCCCTACCGTTCCAGCTATTGGGACCACTGCAGTGTACTGGTCTAAGTGTCACATGGTGTTTGTTGTGGCAGAAAAGGACCCAAATAGTTATGGATCACACTCATAAACTGGTAATGACACTATGAACATGGTCTGTTCATTATTGAGATAGAAATTCAAACATTGAGATTCTAATCTGCTGAATTATTTACTACTCAACATGATAAGCATGCTAAAACGTTATTAAAGCCTGTGTCCTAGGAACACGGGAAGTTCATTTGTTGATAGGATATATACCAACACAGATTCAAGAGACTTCCTTCAAAATGCATGCATAATTAGCATCAGAATATTTTTCCATTACACTTTTCCTTAGAGAAGCAAATCGATACAGGCCTTTCCCAGCGAGCAATTTGGTGTAGCTTTCCAGTAAAGCATTTGACAAAGAAGTATTCAGGCCAATTAAAGACTACAGTGTAAAAATAACTAGTGACTGTGGCATCCTGGGGTGGGAGGGAAGAAAGTTAAACAGAGAAAGAAAAGCAAAGGAGAGGAGAAGAATATTCTACAGTTCTAAAACAATTATTTGCTATTGATGTAGAAATAGCATTATTCTTAGTACGAGTCAAAATGCATTAGCATTCCATCTGCCAATGCTGCAGCAACCATTTTTCTCCATTTCTGTTTGACCTCAAGGCTTTTATGCATAAATGTCAGGGCTCTTTACAATTAATCATGTCTACCACAGACTAATTGTGGACCACAGTAGTGCAATTAACACAAATTTGCTTCAAATATTCATGAACATTCAAAAAGCATTCACTGACACAAGTGTTAGTTACCTAACCACAAAAACTGACAATTCTTTTCTCTTCTGTTTTCAAGCAGCCTCTGCATTAGGAAGCTAAGCACACCATCAAGGGTGACAGCAAGATTGGAAAAATGTTCTACCAATTCTTAAAATATGATTGCTTCAGTGTTACTTGCTACACATACATGCTAGGAGGAAACAAGCAAAATAACAAATATGAAAACTATTCTTCTTTTAATCTTAAGAGTAGGGTAATCCAGTGAATATAAAAATACTGGAACACATTTTGTGTAATAAAAAAAAGAAATTTCATAATTCTACCTTAATGTATTTTTTTATTATTATTATTATTATTATTTCTAAACCTGATTTAAAGAAAAGAAACAACAAAGTCTTTACAAATTAAGAAACAATTAGACCTGTATTGGTTGTCTTGATTCATTCTTAATACTATGCCTGGTACTTTATTTGTATCTCACTAAGGGAACTAATGGCAGAAGTCTCCCTAACCATAGAAAGCTATTTGTAAAGCCTGACCTAAACACAGCAGATGTAATAGACGTTATTTTAATTTTTTTTTTCCATACATGCTTTACATTAAAGAATTTCTTGGACAGTTGTGCTATTTCTAATCAGGCCCCATAGCAAATATTCACCAACCCTCACAGGAATAAACTATTCTCACTTCAAACAATTGTTACAGTTTGAATCCAATTGACTCTAGACAAAAGTACTGAGATAATCAGCATATTAAAGCCAACACTATAACCATATGTTAATTATGTAAATGATTCATTTTAATCAGCTAGAACCATGTAAAGAGTTACAAGGAATGCAAATGTAGGGAGTTATTAAAAATCTCATTATTATTCATCTTGGTTCCATGCGTGAATGTATCCATCCAAACAGATGAATTAATAGTTAGATGAAAGATGAAAGAGCTAGAGGGGAAGTCTGTGGGAAACCATCTGTCTGTCTTGCTTTGTATCCCTCCCAGGCTTCAACTATACTGCAATAGCTACATGGAGAACAACCCCAGAGAAGAGCCAGTGACTGTCTACGCAGCACCTCAACCAGTAGTCAACACCTCTACAAAAAAAATTTAGAAAACTCACAACAGTTCTCATCCATTCCCAAACCGATGCCCTCAGTAGATCCAGAAGATGGAAAGGGAAACCTGAATAATACGTTCAGATGAACTGCTATAGGAGTGTGGTTCCATGCTGACCAAAAATACACAGCAAGTATTGATTTATGCAAAGGTTCTGGACTATTTAAAAGACTTATCTAAAAAAAGCCCTCTTACAATTGTCAATTAGATGTTAAAAGATATTCAGGAGCTACTGTGATTGGGACCCGCATTAGTATATAAACTGGTTCTCTCAACTTCAGCAGAAATCCTGTATGTGGAATATACAGAAATCGTTTTAGCAATACTGTAAAAGTCTGTACGTTCTGCCAAAGAAGATGGGGGAATAGCAATTAATTAAGTCTTATTCCTGGAAGGGTTATTTTTCATTTATCCCATTCTCCTAGTTCCCTGTGCAAAGAAAATGAATTCTATGCAATAGTCACTTGTATGAAGAAAAGTAAGGGTCAAATGCCATTTTCATTCCCAATCGCGCCACAATTTTGTCAGTGCTCTAGATACAGTTGCAACACCATGTCTACTGTGTAAGGAAATAAGAATTAGCTGGAAAGGTAGTGTTTAAAGCCACAGAAGGAATAAAAGGGTTGGCTTGTTTAACGTGGGTAATCCCATGTTAACACTAAATTAACATTAGGGTAAATCCACCCTGCAATTCTTCATAAACCTTAGATAGCATTTTATTTAAAATTAAAGACACAATTTACTTTTTAAATCTTTGGTTAAAGCCAGCTAGTACTACTCTGCAAACAAAACTCAAATTCCATAAACAAAATGTACAAAGAATAAAATTTAAGTGTTTAGTTCATTACAACATTGAAAAATATGTACTTTTCCAATAAATTATTTTCATTCTAATAAAGAGAGTTAACAGAAAAAAATTTTACAATATGTTTGTCAGTTTTCAGAAGCTTTATAAAGCTTTGTTCTTCATACTCTAATTCTTTCATGTTTTCCTGCCTGATATCTCCTAACGCAGTTTCACTGGAATCATTCTATTTTTGATCTTTAATCCTTTTATACGTTTTTTCTTTGCTTACTCTTGCATGCCTCTGTAGTTTCTGTAATTGGGTCTTTGCACCATTTTAGCAGGGTTTAGCACTGCGCAACTTATCAAATTTAAGTAGAAGTGAGAATAATCTATCACTGGTATAATAAATAAGCAAGTAAATTCACATATCGCCAACCTAAAGTGAACGTTTGCCACAAAAAATTCTAAACTGCAATTCCCCTCATTCTGCAAAGGCCGGTGAAGCTTTTATCCATTTTGTAATACAGAAAAAAAATGCAATTGGACAGAAACTACTCCAGATCACTAAAAGTTTATTAAAAATGGCTACACATGTGCAGTGAAACAAGACTTCATTAATTTCTTCTTGAGGTGCCTGCGTAAATTTAACTTAGGGAAAAGTGCTTGACAGCTTTGCAACCATTGACTGACATTCTTCAGCAAAGCTTCACTGAGTACAGAGCATGATTTAAGCACATCTTGGCGATAAACACAGCAAGTGAAAAAAAGAGTATGCCTACACCAACTGAAATAAAGAGAACTGGTAATTTTTAAGCATGTAGCAAATCTTTGCTAATTTTAAAACCATTGTAAGCTCTACCTTACTGAGCAATTTCAGTACAATCTTCAAGTATCAAGTATTTATTATCTTTACAAGCATTTAATCTGTTTTTCTGGTTCCTGGTGATATTTACATTTCACAGAAATATTCATACAAGATAACTCATAATCTAGACACAACCTTAAAAAACAGTGCTGCATTCCAACAAGTCCACAGAATTTAAAACTACACACAAGTCCTTTGTACAAGTCTCCCAAAGAACACCACTATTGAGGTATTTTAATTTTATAATGTATGCATCTATCTAAAAATCTGTCCCTGAAAGGATGAAATCAGCTGTGAAAAGTTTCATGAAATGAAAATACATGATCCATCTTAGGCTACAGGAGAAACAGACCTCTCCTCACGTGCTCCAGACAGAAATCTTTCTCATATAATTAAATAGGCATGCATCCTTAGATATATACATGAGACAAAGTATAAAACATATTACTAAGCAAACTAAAAAAGCGTTTCCAGCCTTACACTCATGATTTTGTCCGCACTTCCTATTTATGCAGGTATTGATGCATAAACCAATGGAGAAGGGAGAACGGTAAATCACAGTGAAAAAAAGAAACTGAAGAAAAATTATACTGATAATATGATAGCTTTAATTTACTAACATCTTGTTTATCATTATGAAGCTTAAGAAATCGTAACCTTATTATTATATTCCTCTCTGTTCTTCCATTATATAAATGGAAATTATATATAATCTCTATAAATATTTCTTTAAAGCATGCTCTATTATCTGTGTTTTGTGTCTGGCAATGAGTCATAAAGGCACTCATTCATCTTTATACATTTCTTATCACATTTTGTCCCTTTACAAACTCTCCCCAGTGCTGGTCAGTAAGAGGGAAGAAAGCTCTCATTCTTCTCTGAGATTACATAGCAAATTCTACAAGAACAAGACTTGGCAATGGTCATCTGGAGGCCCTTCAAGAAGGGCTGTGAGGTTCCGCCACACTTCCTCACTCACTAAGCCCCGATCTTCTAACTGGGTTTATTTCTGCTGTGCACACCTCAATACATTAACACTCTTGTGAATAACTAAAGAAAAAAAAGCAAGTCAGGGCAAGAAGATTCCTTAAAGCAGAAATGTGGTACACATGGGGTTTTTTGAGTCACTCTGTACAAAGTGATACAAATAAAAACTGGCAAATAAATCCCACTTTGCTAAGGCTCATTTATTTTGCTTTACTTCTGTGTTTCTTAATCTCTCTGTTTTTCCATGACCATTTATCTGCCTCTTCCTGATCACAGACTATTCTTGATCCATGCCTCAGTTTCAGATCCTATCATCAATATTAACACTAGGGGGAAACTTGAGAAAATGTGATTATATTTAATGAGTACTAGGATCCTAATTCAGGAAAGCGCTTCAGCATGTGCTTTACCGCAATTTCAATGCCTTCTTGAACAGGAATGTTCCTAAACACATGCCAGAATGCCTTCTTTTACTGGAGGCTGTCAAATGAAATATGGCTTATCTGTAACATATGACTTTACAGCATTGTGGCTTTAAAAGACCACAAGAAGAGTACGTGTATTCATACATCATATTTTGTCACCTATCTTTGCAAACTTTTAAAAAAAAGGAGAAATCATACATTTAAAGATAATTATTATCTAAAATACAGTGATGATTATCAAGGGAAAATTAAGTATAGGTAACACAATCGTAGCATATGTGCCTTTTGTTTACTGTTTTGCCATTAATGTAATCAGTTACCCCTACCAATAACACATATAATTACCATTACCCACTGTGTTGAGGTTTCAGTTTTGCTTAAGCGAAGACCATGCTTTTCTTGTACGTAAATTGTCTGTGGCTTTTCTGCTGTGATTTCCATAACGGTGTCCACTCAAACAGTGGGTGTAATAGAAAGTGACCTCATGTCGTACCAGTACAAAAAGCCACCCCCGTGCGCTGCAGTAGTTAAATATGTCCTATGTTAATGTAAATGCCATACAGTAGAACGAGGTTTCTTCATACATTTCTGTAGTAACGGGGATTGGGGCATTGTGACACTAATGTAAATAAACATATCCAGATGGAAGGATGTGGTGCTCCTGTTCTTTGGATATTCAAAAGCACAGACTACATGCTTTGACAAAGCCATGCACAGAAACTGATACTGCCACACATACAGTAGCACCTCAAAATTAAGCCTCAGTTGAGTTGCTGATGAAGAAGGGATACGCAAAAATCAATAAAGACCTAGCCTGTGCTTTAAATGTTTTTCCTCCTACTTCACAAAATTTGACAGCCAAAAACTGCAGACAAGGCTTCAGAGTGCTGATTATTTAAATAGATTACTTTACAAATGTCACTCTTTGCAAACACATAGGCAACATGATTGCTGTTTCTTTCAGCACTGTATCAGAAACAGACTCAATAAATGGGATGTTTAAAAAAATCCAAACATTTATGAATCGTTTGAACCTACTGTACTGTGTCTTGTTTACTGCTGCTCTAGGAAGCTTTTTTTAAAATAACGTGTTAAATCTCAGAGGGATTATCCTGAAATGAAATTTTTAATAACAGCAAAATAAACTCATCCTTCACAGTGCTCTGTGTCTCATGTCTTAGCATTAACTCTCACCTCTCCTCCCCACTGTACATCTGTATCTACTAGCAAAATTTTATTATCTCCTACTCCGATTTCAGGTATCTGAAGGAAAGTTATGCTTCATATATTATATTATGTTCTTCTCAAAAAGAGAAGTTAGATACCTAAATAATTCTGTGGATCTAAAAATCTTATCCATAATGTTTCACAACTGTAGTAGGCTAAGGAAAACTCTAGAAGGAAAGACTGAAGGAATGAGGATTGCACTACCACAAGAAGATAAGGCTGAGATTGATATCGCTGTCTTAAGTAGATAATGGGCCACCAGGAAAAGGATGGAAATGCCTTTTCTATGCCCACTCTGCATAAAACAGTGGGAGGTTAAATTACAAAATGAAAGATTTTAACTCAGACATTGGGGAAAAAAAACCCTAGTGCAAGTGTAAAATGCCTGGAGAGGTCAGAGAGTCCCTGTCATTCAAGATCTTAAGAACAGACTCGACAAACATCTGTCAGGAATGACACAGGCAAAGTTGATCGTGCCTTCAGGGAGAGAAGTAGATTACATGATCCCACAAGGTGCCTTCCTTCCCTATGTTTCTCCATGTCTGTGATATACATCTCTTCTAGGAGGTGGCACACTTCAAGAGCTTCTTCATTTGTTTGTGGGTATTTTGCAATTTCAATCTTGCAGCCAAAAAACCCAGCAGGAACCAGTGGCTAGAAGCGGAAATAAAGAGAAATAAAGCCTCGCAATATCCTAACTGCAAGGGTAATTAAACATTCAAACAGTTCAGTATCAGTGAAACTGATGGAATCAAAATTACTTGAATGTTTAAAACAAGATTAAATATCTTCCAAAAGGTCTGCTTTAAGCCAGTCTCTGAGAGAAATTCTGTAGCATGTATATTCAAGAGGACAGGCTGAATTACCACAATGATCCTTACTGGCTTGAACATCTTTGAATCTGTGAATTGGAAATCCCTCTTCACAGCAAGAAACCTTTCCTATATAAATGTATACATTCACTTTCTGATTCTGAAAATAATAAAAAAAAAAGACGACGACAAAAAAAAAAATTAGGTTTTGTTACATTAGAGAAATGGTTTTCATCAAAGAGTGTGTAATCAATTTTTAACAAAAATGTTCTGTCCCGAGACAGAGAGAGAAGAAGAACCATTACACATTCAATTTGATTTTTCTATTTCTGCAGCAGGCAATATATATTAAAAGTCTCCTGTCCTGTTAGAGAGCAAAAGCTAACTATTAAACAAAGTCACAAAGTATGTACATTGGTTTTTTTCCAAAAAGGTGTGGAGGGTAATTAACACCAACTACTTCATCTTATTCTTGAACCACAATTGCTATTTAACAAACAAACAAAAAAAAAAACAACCAAAAAACAATAAATAAGTTTTACTTAAATTTGTAACTTTTATCCTTCCCTCCAAGGAAACACACTGCTTAAGCAGAATTATGTATGCCTACAAAAGAACAAAGTGGTAAATGTAACAAATATTAACAATGCAATAGTATCAGTATACAGTATATCCACAGACAAATTTATTCTTTAGTTTTAATCATTAGGTTAGGGAGCTAGTAGTAAAATGGACGGCATTTTAGGCAGTACATTTCAGAATCACCTCATGAGCTAACAGGCATCATTCTCAAGAAATACTTCCACAAATACTTTAAATGCTTGTAATATAGTGTTCCCTAAAAATATGTCTTGGATCTGTTTCTGAAGGTGTCCGATTCCCAACTCACAATCTATTTTTATGCTGTGGATGCCGTATCTTTTTTTTTTTTTTTTTGCAACGGAACTGAAGAATGGTACTCAGAAGATAATTTTAAATAATAAAATGCAAAAGAGGTTATGCCATTCTAGTAACAGAGACATGTTCCAAGTTACATAAAAAAGAAACCACTACTAAAGCAACAAGGTGAGAGAAATAACAGAGGCATACAGAATACAGAAAGTGAGAAACATGGGGTAAAAACTGTAATATTACAACAACAGTCTTATAGAATGGTATCAAGAATATGAAGCACTGGGCAGATTATTTGCTGTGTCAGAAAAGAATAAGTGCTCAGAACCAACAAAAATAATAAAACTATGAAATATGGGCTTAAATAATTATATAGTCTGGCTCTGACCCAGAACTACTTTTAAGTATTTCAGGTACTTGATCTTAACTTCTGGAACTCAGAGGAGGAAAATCTCTACTATGTGTTCAACTAACAAACTGAAAATGTAAAACAGAAAATGTCATCCCATCTACCCAGAAGCACAATACCACACATTTATTAGTATTTTGAAATAATCTCTCACATGCTAAATAAGATTCACCAAAGAATCACTGGACTACCTCTTCCCTTCTTGACCTTCCATTTCTTATTGGAACCAAGAGAATAAATATACTTTTCTCAGCATTCTGCTATTATTCTGCTAGAGGAAGGCTTTTATTAAAAAAAATCTCGTGCAGTTCTGTAAGAATCAACCAATAATAATGCAAAAGATAAATTTGCAGCCAGAAACCTTTCACCAGGAATATACTGACCTCAAGATGACCACAGAACAGCATATAAAAAGTACATTTCACCGGCATTTAAGCTAGACAATGCTTCTTGTGGACAAGTACCAGAAATAAACACATAGCCACCACATGAGTTAACATACACAGAATCATTTTTAGGCACATGTAAAGGCTATACGCTGCCCAGCAAATGTTGTAGGTAATCCTCAGAAGTCCACCAGTACCAGAGGACTAACAAAGAGATACTTCAGACATTCTCCCTCATAGGAAGAAAGCATATTTTTGTGGCCAGCAGGTCGAGGGAGGTGATTCTGCCCCCTCTACTCCACTCTGGTGAGACCCCACCTGGAGTACTGGGTCCAGCTCTGGAGCCCTCAGCACAGGAAAGACATGGACCTGTTGGAGCGGGTCCAGAGGAGGCCATGAAAACGAACAGGGGAGTGGAACGCCTCTCCTGTGCAGAAAGGCTGAGAGAGTTGGGGTTATTCAGCCTGGAGAAGAGAAGGCTTCGCGGAGACCTTATTGCAGCCTTTAAGGTTAAGTACTTAAGGGGGGCTTATAAGAAAGATGGGGACAGACTTTTTAGCAGGGCCTGTTGCAACAGGACAAGGGGGAATGGTTTTAAACTAAAAAAGGGTAGATTTAGACTAGATATAAGGAAGAAATTTTTTACAATGAGGCACAGGTTGCCCAAAGAGGTGGTCGATGCCCCATCCCTGGAAATATTCAAGGTCAGATTTGATAGGGCTCTGAGCAACCTGATCTAGTTGAAGATGTCCCTGCTCGTTGCAGGAGGGTTGGACTAGATGACCTTTAAAGGTCCCTTCCAACCCAAACTATTCTATGATTCTATATTTTTCAGAAAACCATAAGAGTTTCACTTTCTTGCCTTTATGAAATACAGGTAACCATATATCATCATCTGTACATGAGACTACAAGGCCAACTTTCTCACCATTTCTGCCATGAGTAAAGATAACATGAGACACTAAACCCTACTTATATCCACCTGCAGTGGAATTTAACAAAGATAATATATGAAGAACTAAGGCCAGAGAAAAATAGGAATCAGTATTTGCAGATTTGTGTCTTATTACAGAAAAATAAGACTAGAATAGCAGACAGGTTTTAGAGTTCTCTTGCATATTTCAGTGAAAAGACTTCCTGACTACCCAACAACTTACAGATTCTTTTTAGAGACCTGGCACAGAGCTTTCTACATTATTAAAAGACAGGCATTACACAACAGAAAAGCAATGTCCACCTTGCATTTTTGTGTTCCCGTCCCCGCCCTACCACCCACCCCCTCAAAAAAAAAGAAAAATACAAAAAAAGACTGATATGAAATACCCACTGACATTTTTAGGTCAACACATAGGTCTTTCGTAGCATCTGTATGATATTCTGATACAACAACAGTCAATCACTGCAATTTTTTGAGATACCAGGAAGGCATGCTTTTCCAGAACAGCCAACTATAATGTGTTCAGTTACAATACATATCACAAAATATAAGAGTATTTGGTTCCCAGCATCTTTTCAACAGTAGATGCTATCATATCATTGGAAATGACAAATCCCACTCTCTGCATAAACATGTCACACACGATTTTAAAAGTCTGCAGGTCTATAGTGCCTTCCTCCATTCACTACCAGTATGCCTCCGAAATCAAAAAGTAACTCACATTTCAGACATAATATGCAAAAACGAGGAAAATATATCCTTGCAGTCATCATGAAGAGTTGCCATCATAAAGCTGATTACAGTGACAATTAGACTGAATGTGGAACATTACAAGGCATAATATCACAAGCTTTTAAAGTCAGTTGGCAACATAATACCAAATGCCACTCAGAAATGAGATTTCAAGTGTCAGCATCCCTGAAATGCATATGAAATTTTCTCACGGATTTAAAGTTTCTCTTAAAAATATAGTTTACAGCACAGTGCATTAGGGCACAGACTCAGAGCTGTCAGTCAGGTCTCCTCATGTTTTTCACACAGTGACTCTCAAAAATCTACTGCAGATGAAAGTTCATATAAACTGCCTTCTTTCCAAAGCTGTGCTTCCCTGTTGGGAACATATTCAGGAGACTTGGCTTACAGTACAGGATGTATATACTGGGCTTAATTGTGCCTAACAATCATCTTGGCCAGTGGAAGGCATTTTCAGATGGGAAATGTGTATGAACATCTGTTACGTTTTCCTATGCCTGATTTTAACTGTTCCTTCATGGAGGAAGGCATAAAAATCAAAGCATTCATTTCTGCAGTAAAAAGACCATGTACGTACTTTAGTCAATCCAGCACAGTGTGTCAGTTAAAAATGGTACTCTGAGAATCCAGCAATGGATTTATTTCATTTCCTATAACAGCAGTGTTCAAAAGGCTCAAGTGTGTTTTAACAACTTACGTCTACAGAGTAAGTCACCACAGGAGCCAGCAAAGACAGTTTCCTGGTACACACTGACCAATGCTATAATGAAACGGATCATCTATTGCTTTTCTTACAGAATGATTAGTTTTGAAAAATTTCTTTGAATTATCAACAATTTTAGGTAACCTTTAGGAGTATTTAGAAGTAAATCCTTCCATATAATACTTTCCTTCATTTTATATTTAAGATTCTGAAAGGATAAACAAACATGGAACTACAAAGACCCATTTCTGCAACCGCACACTTTCTTTTTAAAAATGAATGGCAAACATAAGAACTGAGTTGATAGGGGAAAATCAAGTAGGAAGAACGATTTGCTAAAGACTGGCTGGTCTTTTAAGAAGAACTGGGCCTAACCCTAGATGCTGTGTTCCAGTTAGTCTTAAATCCTCTTCTGTTACTGGATCCAACTAGTGATAACTGCTAGATCCTCCTCATTGTATCTAGGTAGTAAAAAGCGAGATGGATACTTACGTCTTAAACGGAAGGAGAAGACAAAGAGAACATGGAAGCTAGATTTTTAATTTTATGAGTTGGTCACAGACAGGTTTAGATATTTTCAAGATTTCAAGTTCGCTTTATTCTGGTTTTAGACATTATAAGGCCAAAAAACCATGGGTACAGCTTTGTGTCTAGACAGAAGATCTTAAAAAAAAAGTAATAATCAAAAGTGTAATTTATTCCTGTGTTCCAGAAGGGGTGGTGCTCCAATTATACTTAATTTCCCTTAGTGAAAGGAAAGCTTGTGCTGTCTTTTCCATGTGCATCTCAGAACAGACTCTTGCATGACTTGTCACAACAGAAAACGCTAGATTGCTCATACTCCTTGTTCTATCTCAGGACAAGGTAGAAAAGCTGCTGCAGTTCTGAAAGTAACATTCATTGGAATGGAGATCGAATAGTGAAACCATGCTCTGTAGCTTGTACCCAAATAGACAGCTTTCCAATATAGAACAGCTTCCAGGTACCGCAAACTTAAAAACCACTTAGTACTAATTAGTTAATACAAATACATAACAAAATATAAATTATTTAAGATATTGAGGAGCAGACCTTTTCAAGTATGGTTCAGGCTCTATAGAATAAACTTTGTTGAGACTCTGTTAAACTATCCTCATGGCTTTCTTAAGAATTTGTATTTTCTGTTTGGTATACAAACAATCAGCATCCTCTTCTATCCCATTTTTTGATAGCTCTAAATAGTATTTATGGGGTTTTTTTTGTTTTTTAATAACTGAAGCTAAAATATTTTCATTGTAACAGGTCATAGAAATACAGTTGTAAAGGTTTACTTTCTCTCTGTACCTCAAATGTTAGCAAGATCAAATTTCTTTAAAAAAAAAATTATTCAAATAATGTTTTTCAGAACAACTCCAAGTCAAAGAGAAAGAGAACCTAGCAAATATGAGCTTATTTCATTAAAAATAGGCCTTTCTGTATTCCTCAGAATATTAAAAATTTATCTCTAATCTCTTTTTGCACAGACAAGATCTAATATATCAGAGACACAAGAGAAAAAAAAATACTAAAAAGCTGTTCAAGCAGTAAACACACTCTCCTAAAAATAAAATAAAACCCTGTACATATGAAATACATATTCAACACTTCGAGAATAAGGAACCATTTTGCATAGGAGGGTATACACCTTCAACCTTTCTTTCAGATAACTGAAGCAGGTCCCATCTTAAGCACTCATTTCAGCATCCAACTGAGCCTAATCACCGGAGCCACACTTACAGAGAAAAGTTATCTCTAGGGAGTAAGGAAAGACTTCTCAGGTTTACTAACTCACTAAAAGTCAGCATCACACTGAGGCTAGTAGGGAAAAAAAGAATGATTCATTTTGTATTATTATCTACAAGATCATTCACAGATGCAGGAAGACCTGCTTTCCCTTACCTCTGGTCACCTTTTATTTCTCAACTAAATATCTTTCTTGCTTTTGACCAACTGTATGGTTATATCTTTTAAAAAGCCTGACAGTGGGTTGGGGTTTTTTTTAACCTGTTTTTATCACTTTTTGGAATTCTCACCTATGTTCAGGTTCTGATTTAATATAATTCTAAGATTTTCTCTAGGATGGAAGACAAGTAAAATGTTTGGAAATTCCCTTTTTTCTCTTTCTTGCTCTTAAGCGTCAACATGATTTGTTCTCAAAGTGTTTCAAACACGCTTGTATACAGTACCACTGTCAGTAAAAATGAAGACAGGTAATGCATACCTGCATAGTTTCTGATAACTTTCAGAGAAATCTATGCATTTCCATTTTGGCAGCCACCCTCTTACCTGGGTTAGATGTTTTGCAGTTTACATGTCTAAGATGGCTGGAGATGCATTTTACGGTACTTGGTAGATATTCAAATGTTACAGACAAAGTAAGGTGTCATAGACATTTATCATAGTAAAACAATATATAAACAACCTACCATTTTCTCCTCCATTACTCTTAAACTTTACTAATTGGCATACAGGAGGGCATTACATGCTTTTGAAATAGTATGGCAGAGTAAGGACAGAGACATAACAAAAGTGTACTTCTAGCTCTACAAGATGAAAAAGCACTAGGGTAATGATCATTTCACCAGATTTTTAATCTCTCAGAACTAAAAAAAAACAACAACAAAAAAAAACCACCTCAGCACATTTGTTTTATTTAATTCAAAGGCCTCAAACAAAATGTTAAAAGGCACAATATGAACCATTCTGACTCTTCAATATATAGGCAAGAGACTTTTAAGTTCTCAGCTTGATCAGCAATAAAACAATACGTAGATGAAAAAAATAAAGACATTCTTTATTGATTTAATAAAAGCATCAGAATTAAAGAGGATTAAGTTATCCACCAAGCTATCTGGCTCATGTATCTCTGGCCACTAGAGGAAGAGAAGGAACCAGGGTATCAGAATTTACCATAATCCACAATAATCTGAATCTCATGAAACACAAGTGAAAACTCTGACAGAAAATTTACCTGGATCAAATTCCTATATCTATTTACAGTGTTCATGACCTGTCACTACACTAAAAAAAAAAAAAAAACCCAAAATTTTTCAAATTGTGAACCCTTCTCATGCTTGTAAGCTTAAGACAGCTGTGATATCTAGTTGGCAAATATATTTAGCCAGGTGTGATTCCATCATTCTCACCTAGTAACAAAACAGTTCAAATGCAATCCCCTATTACTTCAGCTGAAAGTATTTATAGTTTAAATTATGATGTCCTTACCATATTTTTTTCCACAACCTGGTCTATTGAAATACACATTTCACATGTTTTTATAACATCCTCTTTGAAACCAGGTCTGAGAAAACAGTTACCTGCATACCTCAGTTAAAAAAAGCAAGCAAGCAAACAGACCAAATAAAACAAAAGATGTATTTTAACTGGGTTTCTAATTTTAGCTCATGTAACACAAGATAACTTATCAGAGGATGAATAGGTAAAATATTCAAGCCAGCTCCATAAAAATAATTGTTCTATATATAGATATACAAGCATATTTTGATATCAGTTGTGTATCATTCTACTGAAAGCAACAGAACTTCAAAGTTGTGTCTCCTGGCATAATCTGGCCATCAGAATTTTTATTCCTGATGATTATGCATGAGTCAGGGAGGGAGGAATTAAAAAAAAAAAAGTCAGCTGAATTTCCAGATCCTTGGAAATAGCCATATCAGCTTGCCGGCTTCTAGTTAGCGAAGCCAAATTAAATAACCTGCTTTTGCAGAGAATCCAAATCTTAGAAGTTTTGTCTTATTTAGAGGGTGAACAAATAAATAGAACCTGTCCTAATGAAAGTTATTCTCTCTATAGAAACTATTCTATTCATACAAACTCAAATATTCTTTTATTTATTCCACTTAAAAAACACTGCAGAAGCTGCAGCCATGAAGGCCCAGATTTACCCAGATTCTTGCCATACTAAAACACTCCATTGAAGTGTATTATCCAACACACAACCTAATGGCCATAACTATGTATCGTAATGTCCAAAATTCACTAATACTAATATTACATGCAAAAGTGGGAAAGGAAAAAATTCTGTGTCTGTTGGGATGTCAGATGAAATCTTTTGCTTTTCTGCTGAGCTCAGAAAGAAACCGTGACTATAACACAGCATTGACCGAGCTGACAGAATAAGAGGTAATACAGTATTGCCTGACTCATTCAAATTATGTTACCCATTGATTTCTGAAGTAAAGGCTAGCGAGACAAAATTATGCAGATGGGAGGAGAAAATAACCACTTTTTTCTTAGTTGAACTAAAACTATTTCGACAGGCTATCCTTCTCACTAAAAAAGTCTTTTTGGTCAATGGGAAAGACATTCTGTGTCATTGCCCCTCCCTCTCCCCCCTGCAGATTCTCTCACCAGGTATTTTATGATATCTGCGCTTACTAGCAAGAAACAAAAGCAGGTTAAAAGAAAATAAACTCTTGCAATAGCAATAACAAAATACTTTCAAGCTGTCTGTAGCCTCTTGAGGCAATGACAGGTTTCACAGAGAATGCATGTTGGCTACATTGCTTGATCCATGTGTAAAAAGGAAAAACAAACCTGAAGCTGTATTTTCAGAGGTTTAAACATAGATAACCGAAAATTTTTGTAAACAAAGTAATGCAGACCACATCCATCACTATCACCACCACCTTACATCTCCTATTAAAAGCACTTTTGATACAGAAGGGAGAATAACTTTGCAACTCAGAGAGAAAAGAAATTTTAGACATACTCTCTCAAAAACAGAACAAAATATGCACTCAGTTGAAAAGTGATTGCAGTACTAAAACGTTAGCCCTCCACTCACTAAGCACTGGGTACAGTACTAGTAATAGGAGACCCTTATCACTTGCAAAGACAGAACAACACAATCAAGCCAGAATAAATCTGTATCTAAGGTAAATCATCTACTTACTGCATTTCAAATAGGCAATTCAGCCAACGTAAACAGAAATTATGCACTGCATTCCACTAGATCGTAATCTAAAAACAACCGAAACAACTATACACCACTTCAGGCAACATGGGAAGAACTAAAATCTCTCATCATTTCTATTTCAAATGCATTATTCAAATAAAAACTACTAAATTACAAAAGCCTTTTTAACATAAGGTAACACAACATATCCACAACATTTTCCAAAACTGGACTGCCAGAAAGTGACTCTGATTTTGCAGGTAGCCTAACACACTAGCATCTCCAAGTATCCTGAATGTATTCACTGCTAGCACTTCCCAATGCAGCACTAAAACAAGGATTTTACAGACGGGTAAAGATGGAACTGTGAAGAAGACTGCACCACTACTTTTCACAGCATATTCTAGGCAATTCTCTCACTTAGCCCTAAAATAAAATGGAACTGTTTCCAGACTACCACTTTTCCAGTTGTCAGGCAAACACACTAGTTAACCAGTTATGGAAAATCAGATGCACAGATATAATCAAAGTATCTTAAGAATAATTTCAGCTTAAGAATGATGTACTTAAAAGTACAGTAATTCCCAGTTTATTAAAATAGTTAATCAACAGTCATCTATTTCCTACTTTTCTTCTACTCCTCTCTACCACCACACAAATAAATAAGCAAATAAAAGCAGAAGAAAAGGTTTTAGCTTCGCTGGCTGAAGTCTTTAACAATGAACATAAGCTTAAACCGTCAAAACTCTTACAGCTTTTCTAGTCACTATGCTAAAATAAAAGCATACTTTTAAAAATACCAACCACATTCAGAAAAAAAAACATCTTTTTAATCTTTAAATTTAAGTAGCGCATTTTGTATTAGACAGACTTGTCTCTCTATTTAGAATTTTCCAGTAGTTTACTGAAAAGTCTAATTAATTTCAATTGTAGTAATTTTTACAATAATGCATATGAACTCCTCTTTCTCTGCTAAATGGAAATTGAGCCACCTAAACTAGCCATGTAATAAATAATTGAGCATCCATCATTAAAATGTCATGTATTGCACTTGTGTTTTTAAAAATATTTTATCACAATCCTAACATTCCAAGTATCAGAGCAATTGCAAAGATTTTATATACCTAAAACACTCAAAGCCATGAAAGATGAAGCTAACATGGAGACATTTAGCTTATTATTCTACAAAACATACTACTCTTCTATGAACTGTGAAATACTTTTTTTGATGCTGCACTTTGTAATTTTAATGCCAAACAGAACTTCATTTCACATGTTTATTCTGAGAACACGAAGACAGCACAGTAGCACACAGCCACGCTTCCTGACTGTAGGTTAATGGTCCCACACCCTGGCCAATGCAGATGGATCTTTTTCATGTGACACCCTACTGACTTCACTGCTTATCTGGACATAAGGGTTCCCCCATGGGAATCAAAGACAAAACTGGAATATGAACAAAGGGCAGGATAAGTAGTCTTTTATTGGATTGCCACTTAATCCTATATGGCATTTTTATCATCTCACCTGCCAGGAGAAACAGCATGATAGTTTTGACACAAAGTAGGACTTGCTGTCCACAGCATATGCAGTTGCTGGATTGCAGTACCTGCTTTGGTCCTCATGGCAGTGTAATTGTGACAGTCTGTGAAGCCGCCAGTACATCTTTTGTGCCAAAACATCTCTCCACCCACGAGGCATAATGCTATTTATGCATCATTTGTACTTTCATGTGATTTTTCCCTCCTGCAGTTTCACCCAGGAGGAAGAAGGGACAGGAAAAAATATTTTATTTTTCTCATTAAGAAATGTGTTAAGAAATCATAGGCAATAATAATATTGTCATTCTAATAAGTTTTTTAAAGGTGTATTTATTTATTGAAAAATAAAACTAGGTTTGCAAGTATATTTAGCATAATTTGATAATTTTGACATATCTGTAATTCTGAACAACTACCTTCTCTCTCTCTCCGAGAACATATGCATTCCATTTTTCATCATCTCACTTAAACACATGGTCTCAGTAAGAGGAATACAAATCTTCTTAATAGATTAATACATGCAATTGGGAAAATACACATGGCTGTTTATCTAAAGTGTTTTCAGAGATGTATCCACAGTATCTGCCCTTTTTTGTTTGTTTCACACATTCCAGTACTCTGTAACGAGAGGGTGTGACAAAAGCAAGAAGAGGATGTAGGATAGAGTTTACTGATGAATTTAGGAGGAGAAGCTGGAAAAGGTTGCACATACACAGGATAAAGTAAAATAATATACAGCGCTTGAAGGTGCAGAACCCCTGAAGACTAATAGTCCTCCACAGAGATCTGAGCTCTCTCTTGCTCAACCATGCAACACAAAACATGAAAAAAAACCACAACAGTCCCCCAAATCTCTATGCAATACTCTACGCTGTTTTCATATGCAATCTGGGTGTAAATCCAATTGGAAATCATGGGGAATCCCTAATCAGAAATACATCTACCTTCTGTAGAAATTCATGCAAAAAAATAAATTGCAATCTTATAAGCCTCTAAAACATTAAAACAGCCTCATATTTGAAAATACTCCAGGGTTGTGGCTCTCAACCTGTAACCCAGTAAAAGCATTTGCATAATCAGTTTATCAAGGCATGTTTTTGAAGAAAATGTCCATTAAAGTTCTGAACATTATGTAATTACTGCTCAGAAGAGGATGATATAAATATGCCTGTCAAGCGTCCTTTGCATTATTTATTTTGGATACTTGACTTACACTTGACTTCAGTTTACTCTAAGAGACAAACAATAAGCATTCCAGTATCATAAGCTGACTGCAGTTACTGCAAATGCAGATAAAAAACTTGGGGTGAGAAAGTGGTTAAACCATTTAATGTTCTAGTTCACCCACTAAGACAATAACTCAAACATTTGTTTTGTTTCCAAAATGCAATTTTCAGGTATGACATTAGGGAGAGAGGAAGAAGAGGAGAGACTAGAGAAGTATCTATATGAAGAACATTACATTACATTCATTACAGGTACCTGTAAACATACCTATTTTTATGTAGAGCAATTCTTATTGCTTGACTATTTTAGACCTACGCTAATGGAGTAGCATAGGCCTGGATATATCTTTCTGAGGAAAGAAAGAAAAAAGATATTTGAAATGGGGCATCCCAAACTTTCAAAAGGTGCTTTCTTCTAATCTATCTGCTTGGATAATGCGTCCAGAGTGGCATTTTGTAATGACAGCAACTTTCCAACAAATCAATAGTTATTTAATTCCCAACAAGCTCTCGAGTCCATTAAACCTGATTACATTCACCCATTTAAGTTGGGTGCAGTTATTTTTCCTACACCGGCACTTAATCTATAACAGGAACTTATGAGAACTTTCAAAAGCCATTTCAACAACAATCAGCATAGAGTGAAAGGCACTATTTGCTTGTAATTATTTATTGGACAGGATGGCACAGGGTCTGACTGAGCTCTAGCGTCCAACCTTCACCCCCAAATGCTAATGGATATGAAGGCCTGCTTGATGTGTTCAAATGTGCTACCGTGTCTCACTGCATAAAAAAATAGCATCAGCTTGCATGTCCCAGACAACACAGTTTTTCAATACCTGATAATGGCCACTGCGCAATGCTGTATTTCTATTTTAGACATGTGTGTCTGATATTAAGCCTAATGCGAAGAACACAACTCACGGTCTTCAATTACTGAATGGACCTATATGGAAAAAATCCTGTTTCATGCTGTGACTTCCCCTCTACGCCACCTAACTATAGTAAAGGAGCATAATGAAAATTTGCCTCTCCTCCACAGTTAATTTGACTGATCACTAGCATGACACAGAAATGCCGTAATACACGTGTCTCTCTCAGCCCTGTTAATGCATAATATCTAACTACCACCATTTATAGGGTACACTGTTTTTTTCATTATGTCAATGCTTGGAAATGTTACTTGAATTCTTTCTTAATGTCTTCTAATACTGTAAACAATACTTTTTGCTTAATTAGCGTCTACATGATCTACTCAAAATCCTGTCTAACAGCAGAAAATTCAGTAGTACCACTTTTTGATAAAAATAAAATAAAATCAAAACCAGACAACACAACAACAATAACTAAATCTAATCTAAGTAATTGCCAGTTACCTTCTAAAATACAGAACTCTTGCCTTGAAGCAAGATCTTACACTTTCAGGGCTCAAAAGAATTAATGTGATGTGCATAAATATTCTGTGAAGGTGATATATTTCTATACACACAAAAACACAACCCCTTTTCAGTCAGTGTGACGCATAACGTATGAATTAATGCATATTTAGCACTATTCGTATTTGCTGTGCTAAAACACTTAACCTAAAAACACATCATGGTAAGTTACTTTGTCTTACGACCTGCCGTGGGAATGCTGACTCCCTCAGAAACCTAGAATGGATAGCAAATCCTCTGCCCTGTGGTCAACCTCGTGAAGCAAAGGCATGAATGTTAAACAGCAGACAAATCAATACAAGCAAATATAGCTCAACTACATCATTTATTCAGCCATGAGAGATGTCAATACACAGATTAGGGTGATCCATCTTTTTGATTTCCTACTGTCTTCTCACTGACTACATGAGAGCTTTTGCCTGTATTAAAAGTGTTTGCTTTCTCAACCATAAAAATTCCAATTATTACTCTAAGTGGACTAGAGTTAAGTTGCTTGTTGGAAGCGGCCTTGCATTACCTGAACAAGTCCAGCGAAGTATGGTGCTGCCGGCAGAATCATTGGCACTCCATATGGATGTAGCAAAACTCCTTGAGACGACAACATGGTTTAAGTGATAGTATTACTCCCACTAAAGCTAAACACATCAATTGAAAGTTAGGGGAAAATCTATATACCAACTTCTTCCAAACTCAGAGCTAGAACCAAATAACTTCTGTCAGGGGCAAAGCCCACATCAGCTGTAAAAAAAAGAAAAAAATTGACGTCAGCAACTCTTAATGTTAAAATTTTCTTCAGAGACAACAGATAGAGACAACAGCTGCAAACCTAACTCTACCAAAAAAGGAAGGTGCTATTTTGGGACCAGCTTAAGTAACATGACTAACCAACTACTCTTTATCAGTTCAGATTTTTTAAGTACTATACACATAGAGATCAAATTCTGTACAGATCTACCAATTAGAATTAATTTTCCTATCAGTTCTGGCATATACATGACAACAGTTACTCTTAGAAGCCATTTAAAAATAATCAGGTTTATCAAGATTGCGTAAATAAATGCTTCCCTGTATTTATAAGCTGTTAAACAGCTATTAAACAATATTCATGTGAGAGTTTATACTTAAGTCTGTTACATTGGATACATATTCTGTTTTGATTCATTATATTTTTCTTGCTTATTTTGAATATTTGAGCTAACTAATGCAAGCTAACTACTTCTATTAGTGTAAATTATATTTTAATGGCTTTTCCAACCTTTCACAACAACTATGCTGTTACATTTATCATAGCTTTTTTAAAAAGAACGAATTTGACCTTTAGAGCATTTCATATCTGTTCTCCAATTAAACTTACATTCTTAGTGTAAGAGACAAGAGCGAAATTTAGGCTGTTTCCCCTCTAAACAAAATAGATTTGTTTTTTAATGTACTACTTGCAAGACATTCTCTTCCACAGCTAATCATTTTTACTTTAGACAAAACAAACTTAATCATTAATACCTGTTTCATGTGCAATATACCTTCTATTGCAGATATGACTAATGACAAGAATTACAACTGAGCAAGATTTTTTTAATTCAATAAAGAATTAGTTAAGTGCTTAAAACTTCATGTTACAAGTCAAAAAAAAAAATCCTCTCCTACAGTCTTTGAATAACCAGGGTGCTTCACATCACTAATTTCAGCTACTTGATTTTGTTGCATAATTACTTTTCCAGATAACTAATTGCAGACAAGATTTGATGTGATACTCAATTATTTAATGTCACATTTTGACCATCGTGAAAGGTTTTCAGTAATTGATTCTCATGTATCAAGGCAGCTGTGTTGCATGATTTAGAAATCTACCTTAGCAGCTGCACGTTGGCCCTCGTTACCATCAGCCTTACACCATTTCTAACTTTAGATGCTGAATTGTGACCCTCTATAATGCTCTTTTGAGAGACTGCCAATGAGGACAGCAGTAGTCACATGATGAAGTGATGTTTACCTGGTTCCATCTCCTGTTACAGAATCACTTCACTTTTCTGTTGGGGATAATGCTCTTCACACTGGTTATCTGACTATGCTTAGCTATTAATCATATTTCTTGCTCTTTTCTTATTAAGGAACAGAACCCTGCAGTTTAATTATTAAGCACACTGTAGGCTGACACATCATGGCTTTTGCCAAAAGATTTTCATAAATTCCAATACAAAACCAGTTATTAACTTTCATACAGAAATATATAAACAAAAGGTATATATGAGAAAGCGAGTTGCCATCACAACTCATTTAAAAGCATTTCATTTAAAAAAAAAAAATGTTCATTTTAAACTATTACCTATTTGTTTGGTCTAACAGAGTGAGTTGCATTTGAAGAGAAAGAGTATTTCTTTCACCTAGGAATGGAGATTATAAAATGGATTCTGCAAGCTTTACTCAAATGACTCCAGTGGGACAACTGACATAAATAAGGATTGTTATATTGCTCTGTAAAATACCCAGTCCTTTTTTTGTTTCAGCGTGTACGTATTTGATAAGATGTTAGAACACCTAAAGAGCAAGGTGATTTGTACAGGGAAGCACAGGCTCAAGGAGAGGTTTTCTGTGATCTGTTTTGGGCCAGATTTTTCTTAACATTTTCATTAATTATTTTTGCACAAGACAACATGCTGATGAAATTTCCTGATGACATAAAGTTGGAAGGTATTGTCAAGACTTAGAAGGATAAGAATATTATATACAAAGAATTGCTCAACCTTACAGACTGCATTAATAGAAACAGGATGAAATTCAATAATACCAAACATAAGGTCATGCTTCTGCTAATAACAGAAACTTCAGTTCTAAACTCAGGAGGAAGAAAAGCAGGACCCCATCACATCTGTTTAAGGACTTTGAGCTGCTAGTGTGATGCAAATATGAAAGGCAAATTATCAGCATTTCCTAGTTAATTTTATTTCTCAATTAATTTCTTAATTTCTTAGAGGTACTTCTATAGCATACAGTTCTCTTCATCCACATTAAAAAAAACAAAAGGTCAAACTCAACTACAACAGCTGTAGAGAAAGTCCGTTTTGTGTTGTTCAGGGGAATGGAGCAACTCTGTTGTAACAGGAACCCAATCCTAGCAAAACCATCTGTGAACAGGGAAGAAAACAGTAGGAAGAAGAGACTGTTTAAGCTACGGAGAATCCTGACACACTAAAAATCAAGGAAAACCTAGTTATGAATAAATTTAGGCGGAAAATATTTTTTCAAGTTATTTGTTAAAAGTATTTTGGTGTTGGCTAAGTGAGGGTCTAGACAGCCTTCCAAATCCACAGTAACAAAAAAGGATAGCTTATAGAAGAAAATTATATGATGCCAATAGTAGTGGTAGTGTGAACTCGGCAACTTACAGGAGGACCCTTCCAGTCCTTTGCAAGCAGTATAAACATTCAAGAATAACAAAAATATCAAATGTCTAAAAAGCATTTATATTTACTACATTGCAGATTGTAATATATAAAAATAAACTTTGAAAATAAACTGTAGTTACCTGTTTTAATGAAAGGATGCTTTGCTTGCCTCACTACAACAACATGCTTCTAAATGTATAGATGTATGGCACTCCAAATCCAAGCTCTGACTTTCTGGTTGGGCGCTTTGATGATGTCCCATGTGTGCACCAGCTACCTAAGTTCGCACAAACCTCTGTGAATCAAAACCACAGAAGTACAACACAGCTTTACTCGCATCTCCGCCCCATGCCAAATTCTGAACTTACGCCAATGCAACTACATCAGCTTCACCAGTTTATACCAACATATTTTTCTCCCTCCCAGCCACACAAAAAGGAAATTTGTCTTAAGTTTTACTGTTCACCGTTAGTTAGCATTAATGGTCGCTCCTGTTCTGCAAGAATATATTGAATACATTAAATTTGACCACAAAGAATGTTGAGGACTCGGACAATGAGCCAGAAGAGTATGAAATATGCTAATAATTCTGTTTCACTTTAGCAGGACTCTAGCATGATTAAGGTTAAGCATGAGCCTAAATGTTTTTGCTAGGACAAAGCCAGAATGGTCAGTACTATGCACATCAATCAACTATCTGAAGCCACTGATGGTGGCAGTACTTACTTCCTGCCTACTCCAGGATTCTTTCTCCCTGCAAATAATTAAGTATGTGTGTTGGTGGAAAAGTGGAGATCATCTATTATTTTAAACAACTATACAGCTTTCGCTGCCATTACATTCTAGAAAATTATAATACTAGTAGAAAAAAATTACATGCTAAGCCATTTTCAGTATGCTAATGGAGGGCATGTTTCTTTCAGCTATCTGTTTCCAAAACAGTTTTGGTGGGGGGTTTTTTGTTGGTTTGTTTTTTTTTTTTTTAACTATTAAACATTTTCAAGGATTTTCTGAAACTGAAAACTGATTTTAAAAATGAAAGACAGAAGAACAAGAAAATAAATGAACACTAGTTTTATATAAATAAAATACATATACACAAATAAAATATAAAATCTTACTTGTTTCATTTCTGCAGGATTTTGCTAAAAGGCAGGTATCATTTATGAAAATGAATCTGCAGTTTTAAAAATTAGCAGCAATATAAGAATTAGTCATATTGGACTGAAAACTCCCAGGTGATACTACCTGAATCATAGCTAAGAAGCTCGTAAAATACACACCTTTTTTAAACTTGTTAATTAAAGACTATTTCTGCACCAATAATACAATGCATTATTTGAATTGATTCATGTAAGAGACTACAATTATCCTACACAGAAATTGACTGAACAATCAAACTTCCAAAATCTGACAGAGTAGTCCTGTTATGAACTTGCCTCCTAGAAAGAAGCTGGTTTTAAAGGTGAACAGCATAGGTTAAGCAAGCTAAGGTAGCAGTAGAAGGTCACAAAATACATAAGTATTTCAGGCCCAGCAGTCTAATGCCATAATCTTATGTTTTAGCACAGAACTGAAGCTACTGACAGGAGTGCTCTTACAGTGATTTCACTGCGGACTTGCTAAAAAGTCATTTGAAACGGGAAGGAAATGGAGACCTCTGTACAGTACGGAGGCACACAGAAAGAAATAAAGCCAGAAGTATGCCTGAAAACTGGGCTACACATTCAGGCAGGACAAGAAAAATGAAAATGACGCAAGAAGGGCCAAGGTTTTGATCCCACCTGCATATAATACCTAAATGGCACATTAGACAATGACCAAAATATTCCCCCAGGCAAAAGCAGATGCCTAGTTTTGCTATGATTCAAGGTAAAAAAGACTTTATAAACTTCCGCGGAGCCACACTGTCTGGAAAAGGAAGATCCCTGCAATGCAGTCATCAGTCAATCAATGATGTATGCTGTAATCAGATCCTGACAGAAGTAATCTATTTAGACCATCTTTCTGCCAAATAATTAATTCTTCTTAATGCCTATATCTAGTTTAAAATACCACAAGCAATGGTTCTTCCAAATGCTATACAACACCAAGGAACTTCAAATAATTTCTACTTCTTTCCAGCATTGGCCTAACTTTCCCATCTCAAGATGATAAATAATTCAGGTACCACTTTGGCACACTTTTCATAGCTTATGCTATGTCATATTTGATTCCTTTAAGCTCTTCTTCATGCCTTCCGTTTTCTGACCACCTTTTCCTCCAAATGCTCTCCATTTTCTCTTTAAGATTTCTCAGTGGTTTTCTGGTAAAAGAAAACCCAGAACTGAGAGGATAAAGAAGTTTCCAAGTCTCCTGGTAGTTTCCATCATCCACAGCAACTTTAGATTATTGTCCCTAAAAAAGTATTACCAGACCAGTACCATGCATGCTCCGAAAGTGCAGGTGAGCTGCCGTTGATTAACATTGCCTGACTAAGTAGACCCAGGCATTAAATGAAGTATTGGTAGACAGAAAAAGCTGTCCTGCATGTCTTCCCCCACCTTCCCAACCACGACTGCTGCCACTTTTATAACTACTACACTTGTCTTCCAAAGACTATTTCCACCTTTCTGCAAAAAACATTTGGGACCAAAGGCTCTTCAAGGGCACCAGAAGCACTATCAAGACTTGACCCTTGTCCTCAGCTGCTGACTCTATTCCACTCTTCTAAGCAAAGCTTGAAGTACACATAGGAGCTGTTTCTCTTCTCTTTCAGAACCAAAATACAACATGGATATTTTAGTGACTTTTAAAGTAGAAAATATCACATATACAAGTCAAAGATATCTACTGATCTCATACTGATACAAGTATGGCAGATGCTGTCAGCGTTTGAGTTTATTAAGCACCTCAGTTTACACTAGTGTATAGAGCAAGGATATAGAAACTGTTTACAACTGGGACAGCCCATCTTTTTCCAGTATGTGGAACACTGGTGGGATACAGCACGTTTGGTATTAACACATTTTTCTTCCGCACTTTAAGTTTCTATTTGAAAATTACATTAGCTCTTAGGAGCAAATTAAAACCTAGCTGCAGTTCAAGATGAACCTATCCGATTCTTTCAATCGGAAACCAACGTGTCAGTTCCACTGAAGTTCAACTTTCTAGCCTTTTTCTTTTAAATATACAATGGTGGCAAATTTAGAGATTTCTAAGACAAATAAAGATAAATAATTACAGTCCTGCTGACTATGAGAGCTTCAGGCAGAATCACCTCATACAAAAAACTTAGGAAGCATATTTGGGAAACAATCTGCAGCCCTAGAAAAATTAAGGCTATCACATTATAGGCCAATTGGTCTTACATTATTTGAAGTGCAATATCTCAGCAAATGTTGGTCTCTGAGTACATGGCCAATGCTTTTTCTTTGGTTTGATTAACTCCAAACTTTCTTTTTTGTGCACTGATTCACCTGCTGCTCTAGTATCTCACTGGCTAAAGAATGGCCTGTTTATTTTGCATTTCTTTAGGAACGCTCCCACAAAGATCACTTCTCCTTTCCCTCCTTGCATTGCCCCACAATACATCCTTTCACACCTCAGCAACCATACAGTACTTGTCATCACCTTCAAGGGCTCACTTCAGCCTATTCCCACCCTAGCTACTACTGCAAACAACAGAAAGATTAATTTCTTCTTCATATTGCCTTAAATATTATACTCCTTCACCTCCTAACCACACTCAAAATGGCATCGATGCTTTCTCCTATAGTTTCCTAATACTAGGTAAGAGCTTCCTATAAACATCTATGAATGTTCTGTTTCGGCCCATAAAACCTCCTCTTGCCAGAATGCCACACAAAAACGTTGACTGGGGGATGAACTGCCTGCTGAGTAGCGTGATGACCAATATCTCTGTTCCTCTACAAGTCAGCTTACGCATCTGTATCCATCTTAGACTGTAAATTCCTTCTGAAGAGAACTGTGTCTGGTACAAGGAGATCGTCACCTATGACAGTAATATGAAAGAACACACACACTCAAAAGGTATACATCTACTTAGCTTCACTTTTTCAGGAACGGGTGAAGGCAGAGATTTTTACATAAATGGCTTGCTCTCCTTTATATCCTTAGAAACCTTCAGTTCCTGCTTACACTAGATTGCTAGAGATACATATTTGTCTCCTGATAGCAGACAGAGTGATTTACCCTTCAGTGAGTCACAAAACACATTCACTTAAATAGGCGATAAATGTGCGTTCGAGAGAGGAAGCAGGTTAAAAAATGGAGTTAAGGGATGTCTCTATGGCTGGACTTCCCTTTGGCTACCACAGAAATGTAAAGACCTGTCATCATCCATACATGATGGCAAATGGCACAAAACTGGAGAGCTATCTGTGAATCACTACACCCTGAAAAAACAAACAAACAAACAGCTGTAGGTGCCTTTTGACTTATCTGTGTTTTCATATGAATTAGATTCTGAATCACAATCAGATTTGTCTTTTTGTGCCAGCATTCACGTCAAAATTAAAGCAGGATGAATCTGGGAACTTCAGTATTTAATATGTTGGGCACTGAACTAGGAAGAAGAATAACATCAGACTATGCAAGAAGTCACACAGAAAATCATCTTCTAAAGCTACAAAAAGTGGTGCAGCACACATGGTGATTCAGGCCATTCAGCAGCACCACCTTGACTGAACAGCTCCGGGGCCCTGTACAATTCTACTTATGAAAGGAGTTTCTCTGTTTGTCTCCTATTGTCCTGGATCACTTAGAAAAGTTAGCTGCAGAACTGGAGGAAAATACTATTAATTACCAAGAGCTGATTTTGGCATCCATACATTACTACTTATTCACAACACCAAAGATGTGTTGCAAATATCTTCACTATACTTCTTACATCTTAATGAGTACTGCATTGTTTTCCTTTTCTTACGGAGTTCCATACTGGCTTTTATTACGTAATTCCTATCGGCTGGATAGTGTACCAAATCAGTTGTATTTTCACTGTTGGCTTCTTTGAGAACAAACACTTTCTCATCTCCAGGCTACTTCAGATATCTTTCACTACTCTGCTCTTGAGTTTATCTGCCATTTCCTAAAAAGTTGAGATAAGCCTCCAGGCTATGTGAAGTTAAGCAGTTTTGAAAGTTTTGTATGAAATGTAGAACAGACCCTTTCAAGATCTCAAGCTTGTTTGACATCATGCAGTTACATAGCCAAACTACTGAAAGTGACATACATCTTCCAGTAGCATAAATGATAAGCAGTATCACATATATCTTTATTTAAAAAAAATGTCAGGCTATATATATGTATTTCACAAAATACGTATTGCTATCATACTTTCACATATCTTCCTTATCTCATTCATTTATTCTTCTCTTTCGTATGCTGGATATAAGATGCCCAAGAAATATATATTTTTGCATGTATTTTGCCAACAGGTAGGAGCAGGCTGTAATCTTCCCCTTGGGATACATTCATTTGCAAATACAGACTAGCAGCAACAAAATATATTTTTCCTTGCAAATCAGGAACAGAGTGACTTCTAATCAATATCCACTCTTAATGAATCCTATTGATATACCCAAGCAATGCCGTGATAGATCATCATCCATGCCACACAGTATTTTTGCCAGTACTTGAGCACACAACCAGTGTCACTCAGTATCAGTTCATGGCCGACTTCTGTTGACACCAACATGCATAAAACAGGATCTCAGGAATATAACAGTGTATTCTAGAACAGACGAGCCACCCACCTGTCACTGTCATCTATCAGGCTTTGGTTGTATGGAGATGATAGCTAGTCACCTATTTTTATTGCCAAATCTGGTCAAATGGACTTCTCTTTATTGCTGTAGTCAGGCTACTCTGATTACTGTATCACAGGAAGCTATGACTTCTTCTTGACCCCAATTAGCACATTCATTATTCATCAAAGTACAGTTTTCATTTGCTTCCCTTGGGAACTACAGAGTATCAGTGTGAGGATCTTTCAATACAACTTCACCTCCTTAATACACACAGGATTTGCTGACAAGTAACAGCTACTCATTCCCCTGAGTAAAGTTCATATTAATAGGACTGCATAGTGAATCATGAGATGGTATTAAATCATGCCTCCTGCCTGTATAAATACATCATTCAAGCACCCTACTATGCCAAGTGCAATGGTTTGATTGCAGAAACCAGCATAGGGTAGATATCCTAAGTGAGCAGGGTGCCTTGGAGAAATAACCTATTCAAACCCCAAAATAATGAAGGTCTTTAAAGGGATCAGAGGGAATTTCTGTTCAGAACTGACAAGTTTCATATTCTCCAGAGATAAAATACCAAGACTTGAAGGCATTAGATGTAATGCAAGCTATAATTCAGCTCTATTCAAGAAGTCGGCAATAGTTTTTAAGTACTGAAGGTTAGCCAAGAACTACAAGCTAGGAGCATCTGAGGCAGGCAGGATTTGGCTGAAAGTATTAGAAGGCACAGTTGATATGATGTTTGCCTCTAAATCTGAATACCACAAAGTTAAGAAAGCTTTTTCAACTTTATTGCTACTTTATGTCTGAAGTCAATTCAGTCTCGAAGGTATCTCCTAATGCAACTCTTTGGAGACACACTTAATCCCATGTTAAGCAATTCAGCAACCACTCCTAAACTCAGTCTGATGTCTTAGGTAGCTGCTGTGCATGGCCTATCCAGCCAACAGATTCCATAGTATAGGAGTAACTGCCTTTTCCTGAGATGGCTTAGATCTCTTCTGCCCATAGTCTGAGGGTCTGTGACTGAGGCCAGGTCAATGTGAGTGGAATCGCTCTGGTACTCTCTGCAGGCACCTTCATGTAAACAGTTAGTACACAGGAAAACTACTTTGAAAGAATGGCATTCCCTGGATTAAGCTTCAACAAAACTTCCTGGTAATACAGTAAATAGATCTCACCTTAAAGAATCATATCATGTGTTTTCTTTCCTCCTCTCCCCCAAGACCTCTTAGACAATATTCTACTTATTTATTATGTATTCCTGTCCTAAATAACTATTCTACCAAACAGGTGATTTTCTTCAGCAACCATAGTGGATACTGAATTCAAGTGAATACTTGATTTCTAATGTTCTCTCACAGCAACTTCCTCAGGACAATGTATACCTATGGGGATTGTGCTACTGATCAGAATAACAGAAGAAGATAGAATAAACACCAAAGAACAGAAAACCATAACACTGTTGTCTCAATGCCAGATGGTAAGAACCTTTCCTGTCATCCACTTACCAACTTTTTTATATTAGAAGGGAATAAAGAAAAGATGGCCTTTTTAATCTCACCTTCATTTAGGTTTTAATCAACCTTTGTCAGTGCCCTTGGAGCGCACCAGCAAAGGACTGGTGTAAATTTGTGCAGAGAAGGAGGACAACAGAAGAGGATTATTTCTATTTTTATTGAAATCAGTACTTTAGCTGACTTTAGCTGATATTAAGGTTATTAGTTGGATATGAGTAAGATTTTATTGCAGCAAGAAATAAGACAAAAAGTAGTCTCCTTCTAAGACCCGAGATGTGCCCAGTTCTCCTGCAGTGCAACATAGGAGGATCAGACACCAAAAATTTAACTCAAACTCCTTGACTGAGAGCATCTTACCTTTTCTCAGGATTTTTCAATAGTGATCTGTCCCTAACCAGAAGAAATGCAACCCATGATACTGCTTAGTAAAAAGGCAAAACACCAAAATGCGTGTTACCGAACACCAGGAACAAATGAAAGTAAGAAATGTAATATTCCCCTACAAGTTTTGACTTGTTTTGCTCAACAAACATGAACTGCACTGAAAGTTCATATCCTGTTGTTCCCACGGACATAACTTTTGCACATCTGGATTATAAATGCTATTATTGGAACATCTCTCTCATATTGCAATGACAGAAGTGTGCTAACATAGCTGCTTCTACAGAACTGTCAGGTTTCAGGATAATTAATGAGTCAACTGGGACTAGTGAATTCTTATAGAAATTACTGTCAAAGGTTTTTATAATTCCCGCAAATTTTTTCTTAATGATAGGTCTCCTTCACAGCCTGCTTCCTTAGATGCTTGTGTAACCTAGTACTATTGCATAAGCAATGGAAGTTAACAACCTTTGTTGTTGTCTACTGATCTATCTGGCCATTTGTGGTACTAGTATAAGAGCTAAATTTCTTGAATTCTTACCCTCTACTGTTCGGCTCTGGTTAGCTCGTTAAGATCATGGAAACAAAACAGTGAACAGTGTTGTACTCCATAGCCCTAACTACTCATGAAGCTATGCAAATAACCAGTGTCCACCACTATCAGAGATCAGACACCGCCTGCTGTAACTCAGCTTCCTTCATAAATCTGTGAAAATAACTTTCCTTTTGAGTTTCCATAAAGCAGTTTCAAAGTTCATTTTCTGCTGGAAGTGTACATGCACCACTTGTATAATTTCAGTGCAAATAAGCACTTCAAACTATTCTCAAGCAAAATATACAAGAATATGATGATGAGAGAAAAAGCACATAAACTGTACAATACATTAATTTTACAGCAAAGCCAAGGATAACACTCTTTATGGAAGTCAATAAACTGTGTTGATGTACCCCAGCAGAAATTCTGATCCTGGTTTTCTCTCCCATTAAAATCAATCTCTGCATTGCATATCAGAAAAAAGCCTGTGAATGCTCCATTCCCATGCATGCATTTGAAGACACCTGCATGGTTTGTTTGGTTGTATACAAACACATACATTTGTTTATAACAAGCAGTTCCTAAGAGACACACCCTACCAAACCATTTAGCAATAAACATTACAGAAAAAAAAACCCAAACAAAACCACAGTTCCTTCATCTCCCACCCCACAGTGGGTTTCTGGCAACGCCTTGAAAACAAAG
>NW_009233843.1:0-4851 GCF_000690835.1 Fulmarus glacialis | reverse complement strand
ATTCCTTTGTTTTTTAGAAAACTGTATTCAGAAGTTCCTGTTTGAGTTTCCATTTGTCATATGTCTGCGGAGAGTCAAAACTGCAAGCATAATCCTGCAAATCTATTGAGGAGCGTTTACTGACACTTGAAGGATCAGATTTTAAATCCCTGTTTTATGTTCACGTCTTTTGCTGCTGATGCACATGGATAGGTGAGAGGGAGATTACGAAGCATTTCTAACAAGCCCTTGCACAAAAAAGTGAGGTATTTTCATTCTATCCTAAAAACTGAATGCCATTTTGTAAAATGACATTTAAACAAGCACCTAGAACATCAGGCCTACATGAGTTAATAATGCATACTCTTCTTAGTAACTATGCTTATTATACATTTTTTTTTCGTTTGATTTCAGTTCTTTATGTATATACAAGGGGTAGTTTAGTTCATGTTAAAATTATATTGAACAACTTTACTTCAATGGAAAACCTGTGTACATAAACCAACCACCTTACATTAACAGCATTTCAAAGGCCTCAAATGTACACATGTAAGAAACAGCTATGGATAGCTGTAGCTCTATATAAGTATACAGCTGCAGCTCAATAGCCACAAAAATACTACAAACTCATGTTCTTCCTTAAACATTTTCAATAGGTGACTTTCTGTGATGATAAAAGCTACAGAAGGCCTAATTTTAGGATTTGTTCATCATTAGTGTCTGGAAAATATTCTTCTACATTTTATTTTTGAGGCAAAACCAATCACATACTGTGTAGTGGGAATTTTCCAGTGGTTTACCTTCATCCATTCAGAGGGAGTATAGTGGACATCAGTGTTACGTAAAGAAACTTAAAACAGTTAACAGGTACATTAAAACAAAACAAAAAAATTCAAAACAGATAATGAAACAAGCACTCTTCCAACAGGAAATCCATTTGTAGAAGAGTCACGTTCTACAGTGTTGTCTCCCTTCTCATGCAGTACAACTTCTCTTGGCAGCGGAATACCGAGAGTTGTTCTGCCCTGAGTAAGATCTGTGACAGTAAAAGCAGTTTGAGCATTGTCTTCCCCAACTGATGCTCTGGCAACAGTGTAAATTTTTACTCAAAAATAATTCAAGTTAATTAATACTTTTCTGTAATCAGTAAGAGTTCATCAGTAGCTGTTTCAGTAATAAATGAAAGTTAATACCCATTTCTAATTTTTGTATTAGCATTCACAACTCAAGAGCATTATTTAAATATAAAATGTATGTTGAAATCAATTTAGTAGTGGTGAAATCAACTTAACCCACATATTATAAAGAAATAAATTCACTATTACATAAAAACTGCCTGAGATGATCACATTTTTAATGGAGTAGCATTTATTCAACCAAAATAAAAGATTATTGTGCAAATACTAGACAACTAATTACATAATGTACCTTTACAAAATTACATAATATGGGTGCAGCTTGTTCCCCTGTTTTCTGTTTGAAAAATAGATTGTTTAATAACCCATCAAAGCTATCTGTAAACGAAGGAAACAATAGAGCAGATGTTGACTGTTGTCTTGTGCCTCACAGACATAATTAAATACAATGAAACACTCACACACCCAAATAAAAGAGGACAAACAAATACAAAAATGGTACTCTGTAAACATAAACCTCATTTACAGGGCGCCTGTCTTATATTAATCTGTGATATTTAAACCAGTGATGAAAATCGAAAAGAAGGTATTTACCTGCCTTCAAACTACAGAACAAACTACAAACAAAAAATTCCTCTCAGTAGTAAGTAGCTTTACTTTCTGCAATACTGATTCCCACACTGTTGACTTTCATAAAGCTAGGAGGGAGCCATATTTTCTATTGTAACAAAGCCAGGACAGGGCAGTCACATTTTCTGTAAGCAAAAGCTACATGAATCAATGACTGTGAATGATCCAAACAGACTAAAAACACTGCGCCTGCTGTGTAATACAAAGTCTTAAGATTACCCTGGAAAGCCAGATTCCCTTTAACTGCAAAACAGGTCCCCTGTAATTATTTTCAACCCCTCCCCCCAGTTTTGTAAAACAGTAATGGAAAGTAAAGATTAGATTCTGTAACTATCAAACCAAGTGTGTATTTTCTAGGAGAGTGTCCCATAACATTGTTTAATACTCTATTTCACATCAGAATTTGAGAGCTTTTTTAAAAACCATCCTTCTTTATCTTCATTTCTATAATCAAATGTAGATACATTTTTTCTTTAGTAGTATCAATATTGATCCACTATTTGAAAAGAATCATTATGTGAATTAACACAAAATTAAAGTACCCAATCCTGCAGTTGCTATTAGGAAACAAAGTTTCCAGATAAAAAAGCAACTTTGAAAATTAACACTCACATTTATTGCAAAAGAACATGGAAGCATATTCTTGCTAATAAAAGATTATCTTTATTTTAAAATTATAAATGCTTTAATAAGTGTTATTAATTTATTTTAGATAAAGAATACAAAATTGCTTTGTTTACTGCAAACATATTTTGCCTTTACATTTTATTTAGTTATTTCTAAGAAACAAGACAGAATATAATGTGAGCTGCATCTCTTTATGTTAATAAAACCATGCTAGCCTCTTTCCATAGACAACACTATAAAGCATAAATACCAAATGGAAAACAAATGGAAGTATAATGCCACTGTGAAGCAAACCAATCAACCCTAAAACAGCTGAGATAGATCTCATCCAGTAGTTCATTCATTCTTTATAGAAAATAAATGAAAATATTCCTAGGTGAATCAGATTAAAAAAAGAAAAAAAAAACACCCTCAGCAGCTCTGAAAGGTTGTAAAGCACTAAATTCCTTTGATTTATGAAGGCAGCATCCACAGCATTGAGTGAAACAACCCAGCATGCCGGGACCCTTTTCCCTGAAATTCCTTTATTAACACAACCTGGCTCTGCTAGTGAACAAAAGCAGTGGTGCGGTGTGTATAAATCATTAATACTATGCTGTGCAATGGCTGAATTTCCTGTGTGAGCTGGAAAGCCTTCCTGCACAACAGGGATTTTGGGGTTGGAATTGGCTGCTATGAAATGTACTTCATCATTCTCTGTGTTTGACGCTTCCCAATAGCTTTGTACTTTTCCTTTTCTTTTTCTCCCCCAACCCCAGCAACTGCAATAGAAATTTATTGGATTTTATGTCTGCAAATAAAGGAAGACAAAAGAAGGAAAGAAGCAAGCAAGCCCATTTATAAGTAGAATCCTTTTCCCTTTATTTAAATACAGGTTGTGTTCAAATAAAATCTACTACTAATGAATAAATTTTGAATTTTGTAGATGTTTAGTTTACCACTTTAAACTTAAAAAGAAACTGAAAAAACCTACTAAAAGTGGGTTAGTCTTAACAAAAAAAAAAAAACAACACACACAAAAAAAATCAACTGTCACTGAAAAGGTGATTCCTCTCCAAATGAAGTAATTTTCCATTGGAGTTTTTTGGGGGTTTTTTTTGTTTGTTTTTGGTTTTTTGTTTGGGTTTTTTTTGTTTTTTTAAGAGCAGGCAGAAAGAAGGGCAATGTCTGGGCATGAGGAACTCCTGAAGTTAGCTGTATCAGTGTTTTTACTTCAGGTGTACCAAAAATCTTTCCACAGAGCAACAGGCAGTTTCATGTGCATGTGCTAGGCGTGGTATTTTAAGTGGAGCTGGAAAAGATGGTAGCAATGGGAAAGGAAAAATAAACCAAAACTCTTGGAATTGCAATTTCTGAACACTCCTGTATTTTTGCAGCGACACACACTGAACTTGGACAGGGAACATCAGAACTACTTATCTTGCCTCTGAAGTACATGCAATACAACAACAACAAAGTTGAATGTTTTTTCAAACTTTGAAATGAAATAGCAAGTAGTCTTTATAAAACCTTCTGCACTAAAATATTCCTTTTGAGGCTAGACTTAGAAAAACTAAAGAGTAAGACAGAGAGAGAATAATGCTGAAGAAGCAGTCTCAAACCATATGCTACCCATCAGGAGAAATGACATACATTATAAAGGTAACTAAGGATGCAATCAGTCTTTCAGCTAGGCCAGAGCGTGATTCCAAATGTATCAAGCATCAGCACCACCGACAAACATTTATCGCCATCTAAACAGTAAATATTTAAGACACTTGGAATGCAGTTTTGCAAAAGTGAATGAGCTATAGATTCCAGTGTGCCATTTTACACTTATGCAGCCATCCAGCAGACTAAAGATTACAAGAATAAGCCTGCAATGCATGCAGAAGTCCCTCTGCATTACACGATAATGACATTCTGAACAGAAATAAATGAAGCCCCTGCAGTGCTATTCTGTCAGCTTTTGAAAGTAAATAACTTCGCTTCTGACAAGAGAGAGACATTTTTTTCCTCCTCCTGCCATAGAGCATTAATTGAGCTATGCAACCATGTAACATCCCAGAGATAGGACTAATACATGACAAGGAAAAAAAGCTTAAGAAAGGAGGGGACACTCATTGACTATATGGGCTGCCTGACTTCTTTTCACCCCCAAATTTTCACACTAGCTCTGTTTTGACAAGATCTTATTCTCTGGGAGAACTTTCAACAGGGTTTTTGTCTCCCTCTCTAATGCTTACTGAAACTTATTTCAAATACTTTAAATTCACACTGTCTTATGAGAGACGGTGCCATTATGAAAACATAAGCTTAGATTTTAAAACTTATCATTCTTTGTTTGTGAAGAAAGTTTCATGTCCATAATCAATACCTGTAATTAACTACTTAATTTATAGAAGGCTTACTGGCCACAGTAGAGATAATGAAGACAGCTATAAAAGAAGAGGCTATGAGAAACAAAACCAAAGCAGCAGTCTTTCAAACTACATAATAA
>NW_009233842.1:0-18490 GCF_000690835.1 Fulmarus glacialis | reverse complement strand
GCCCTTCGCCTCGGTGGCTTCGAATGAACATCATTAATAATGACCAATAACATCATGTAGATATTTTCATGTAATTCTTGTTCTTTAAAAAGAAAACTAACAGCTGTAGATTTTTTTTTTTTTTTAAAGCACACGTATTCTGATGGAAACATGAATCTGTCTTTGTATGCAAAGCACTGAGCCACAAGCCTCTTATCTATCTTGTTTGTAGCAGACAAGGTGTGACAAACAGACCATTTAGGTTCCCATCAGTCATTTTAGGAACAAGGTCCTACTTATACTCACTTACCACACAGCCGGATGACAAATAAGCATTCCATTACAGAGAAAACTACCACATCCGTCAGCAGTTTGGAGTACCATAATATTTCTTTCATTTTTTTCCATATTTGTAAAAAGGCAAGTGTGTGGAATCCACCCTTATTTAAAGGTGCAGCTTGCAGTAGTGTGAAAGGGAGTTGAAAGCTGAAATAATACCACTTATTTTTTAGTTTTCATTTAAAAATGCTAGTGGTGTAAGGAGGGTGGAGGATAAGAACCCTGGAGCGATCCAATAAAAAACTGCAAAATATGTAAAATACGCTAGACTTACAGAGTGGAAAACTTCCATTCTTTTCACTCCTGTCCCTCCTCCCTCCGCCCCATTAACCACTTGGGTTCTTGATTCTCAAGGTCTCAAATCAGATGCAGTATATAAATCTCATCAAAGTAGAGTGAGAAATTTTGAGGTTCTTTAGCCTCCAATAAGAGCTCATTTCAGGGACAGAGTCATACAATATAAAATTTTTTACCATTGAAATCCATTTAATACCATTTATTTGCTCCTTTGGTAATCATGTACTTATGTAAAATTGCATCTGCTTGTGTCATAACGGTATTATGAAATACTTACTCATTTTAGTTTTGCCATCTTAGGAAACTTACACTCCAAGGCAAAATAATTTATTTTATCCCGATTGTTACATTTATACTTCATAGGTTCACAGGCCTCTGCAATAGCCACTACACAAAGCTACTACATAGCACTGGGAGGAAAAAAAAAAAAAACGGAGAAAAATTTTAACTATTTAGAATTTTCTTTGCCTAGATTTCATCAATTATCAATAAGTGGCAAAAGTTTCTATTCATTAAGAAGTAGAAAAATATTAACCTTTTTATATAGTTATTTTTTCTGAGTATCCAATCTTACATGCAAGAGCGTTTTCCATGTATATTATAGTTTTGAGAAAATGTCAATACCATGAAATTCATAACACTTATTCATAATTGTTCTTGTATCTTGACAATTTAGAAATTTCTGACACTACACTTTGCCTTAAGTCGTGCTATAAAATGATTTCTACTGCTACCAAAAGAATTTTAAAAAGTAGCAAAACTATTACCTCTGAATAGATGATGGAAAGCATCTTCCAAATATAACCAATTGGCTTTTGTTTCTATTAGAAAGTAGAAGTAAAAATTGAATGTAACAATACAATCATCCTGCTTTCATTGACACTTTCAGTCTTGCTCCTTCTTTATTTATTAGAGTTATTGCTGTAATATTAGATCTTTTTCCCACAATGTCAAGGATTGGAAATGAGTAAAAATGCAGTGTGACATGCAGAAATACAGCAGGTTCAATTCTACTTTGTTTTATGTAAACTTTTACTTACAAACTGCATCCTTAAAAATTCTATGGGTGCTGAATGCTAACTGAAGGCTAAAGGGATTCAAAGATCTATCTGAGACAGAAAACACATTTTCTGATGAGATTTCAGAAGAGGTGATATGGCATTTTGCAGGCAGGCTGTTCTAAATGACAGAAATTTACAGAAGACTTCCACAGCAATGCCAGTGAAATTATGCTAAAACAGACTAGCCAAATTGAAGAATTAAAAAAATAGACTGTCTGTAGAGGGTTGAAAGATGTGGATTCTACTTGATCCTTAGATGATTAAGGGACTTATTGCAGGTGTTTATTTTACTGAGGTGTTTCAGAAGGCAGATGCTAGAGTTCAAGGAAGTAAAACTTGGCAAAGCCAAATGCAGTTTTTTCTTGCTGGATCAAATGATGACTCTGTCAATGGAAATTCTAAGTGTAGTATCAAGAAAATAAGCAGTAATACTTGCACTAGAATCAAAATAAACGTGTGGAAAAGGAAAATATAGAGTTAAATCTTACTTAATATAATTAAATCTAATCTCAAAATTAAGGACAGTGGTCCCAGCTAAGTGGTACTATGATACGTGATAGCATACATTTAAACTTTCTGATGTTTTACACAGTCACACTGGCAAGACTAATTGTGAATTAGCACACCTTAATAGGAGAATAAAGTTCTTGGAGAAAGGAAAAGCTGTAAATATATATTTGGGGTGATGTGTTTTCATTTTAATTTTGTATTTCATCTACTTGACAAAATGTGTAATTCAATTTTCTTTTAAAAGCAGGATAATAGTCACATTATAAATATTGGTTTTACTAAAAAAAGAAGAGACATCAGAGTAAAAGAATAATAAAGATCTCACACAGTATTTAAAATATAATGGATATCAACATGGCTTCCCCATAACTACCTGAATTATTCTACTTAATTTTATCTGTGACATATCTTCTGAAAAATTTTCTTCGATTCAAGACAACTTTAATCACTTCTACCAGACAGAGCTTTGTATTGGAAGATGTAAAATATTAAAAAAGAAGCCTTTTTATTATGTTATTTCATGTTATTTTATGTTATTTTGTCATATGTTATGTTATACGTTATGTCTTCTTGTGTTCACTGATCCAGCAGTCACCTAGCATAACAATTCCAGCTGCTCATAACTAGGAGTGAGAAAACAATAAGAACTAATTCTGTATTCCTCACATATCATCTCTGATTGTGTGTATGCAAAGGAAAAGGCCTTCTTTAAATTCTTATCATACAACCCAGTCCAGCAATAGAATTCTCTAACACAGGGAAGTTGGAAGACAAAGTCAGTATGCAGAATCAGAGCTTAAATTATACATCTTCTCAATATATAAATGACACATCTCCTATTCTTCCTTTTATTTAGAAAATAACAGCTTTTCAACATGCAGGATATTTTGTATTATTAAACTTCTCCTGTTTTATTAAAGAGAAGTCTAAAAGCAAAAGCCAATATGACGAGGGGATCCAGTGCACCCTCAGTAAGTTTGCAGACCACACCAAGTTGGGCGGCAGTGTTGATTTGCTTGCGGGTGGGAAGGATCTGCAGAGACATCTAGACAGGCTGGAGCAATGGGCCGAGGCCAACTGCATGAGATTCAACAAGGCCAAGTGCTGGGTCCTGCACTTCAGCCACAACAACCCCATGCAATGCTACAGGCTTGGGGAAGAGTGGCTGGAAGGCTGCCTGTCCAAAAAGGATCTGGAGGTGTCGGTTAACAGCCAGCTGAATATGAGCTGTCAGCGTGCCCAGGTGGCCAAGAAGGCCAACGAAATAATGTGGCCAGCAGGAGTAGGGAAGTGATCGTTCCTTTGTACATGGCACTGGTGAGGCTGCACTTCGAATGCTGTGTTCAGTTTTGGGCCCCTCACTACAAGAAGGACATTGAGGTGCTGGAGCATGTCCAGAGAAGGGCAACGAACCTGGTGAAGGGTCTAGAGCACAAGTCTTATGAGAAGCAGCTGAGGGAACTGGGACTATTTAACCTGGAGAAGAGGAGGCTGAAGGGAGACCTTATCACTCTCTACAACTACCTGAAAGGAGGTTGTAGTGAGGTGGGTGTCGGTCTCTTCTCCCAAGTAGCAAGTGAGAGGATGAAAGGAAATGGCCAGAGGAGGTTTAGATTGGATATTAGGAAAAATTTCTTTACTGAAAGATTGGTCAAGCCTTGGAACAGGCTGCCCAGGGAAGTAGTTGAGTCAGCATCCCTGGATGTATTTAAAAGAAGTGTAGATGTGGTGCTTAGGGACATGGTTTAGTGGTGGACATGTCAGTGTTAGGTTCACGATTGGACTTAATGATCTTAAGTGTCTTTTCCACCCTAAACAATTCTGTGATTCTATGATTCTGTGTGTGTTCTTGAACCTTTAAAAGCACTTTATCATTTTGATTGTTATATTTATTCAATTTACATAGGAAAAAAAATCTGTAATACTGTTCTTTTGCTAGTGATAAAATGGTATTGTGCCACTTCTCGAATCGAAGAGCTCTGCACTGAAATTATGTCACTTCAAATAAAATGCTGCTAGGTATTATGGGTACATTTTGAAAACCTGTAAGAAATCAGATGTGATAATTAGGGTCTCTATAATCTGTTCAGAGAAAAATTATTTGTATAGAGAGTTTATACCTCCTTTCTGTGTATAAATTACAGTAGATTGAGATGAAAATGTACTGTCAATTTTTTTTTTTTTTTCCTAGAAGCACTAGTAAGTGTAGGCACCACTAAAACAGCAGCAGCAAAGGTGAGGTATCAGAGATCAAGCTCAGCTAATTGGTGAATTCTAGGATCTCTCAGCATAGTCAAGAAAGTAGCCCAAACTCTAGTTTGACAGACAAAAGAGAAAAGAGTTCACAGTAAAGGTCATAGAGTCATCAGTACAGTGAGCAGTTTTCGCTAATCGATTCACAGAAACACTTACACGCTTGGCTGCTTTTAATAGCTGTTTCAGCACTAAATAGCATCTGTTTAAAATGATACCCAACCACAGAAATGGACTGCAATAATAACCATTGTTCTTAAGTGTATGAAATAATGTCTGTCACGAGAAAGGACCCAGAAAAGTAATGTAAACAGTACCTTTCTTTTACAGAATGAGCAGATACCTACAAACATTTGGTAATGTTATTTTTCTGATTACACTATTTTATAACATGTCAAGGAAGCACAGCGGTCCCAAAGAGAAGGGTTTGGCACCAGCTATGGCACTGTTTCTCCCTGAGGTATACCTGATCTTTCTCTCCCTGATCTTTACTTCCTTGTTTTTTTCTTGCATGACTTCGGCATCTTGGACATGTGTAAAGTCAGGAGGACAGTGAAATGTGCAGTCTACAATGAATGAAAAAGCTTACTATATTTAAGCAGTAACATGCTTTTTACATATTGATGGACACCAGTGAGCTTGACAGTAGAGTTTTCAGTCATCTTTTCATTTGGAAAAGACTGTAGAGAGAGGAAAGTACTGTGAAGTTTATTTTTACCTTTGTAGTCTAACTTATTACTGTGAAAAGTAGATAACCTGTTTATAGATATGTATGAAAATTCATGAATGTTTTATACAGTTTCCATACTTGAAAAAGCATTGAACAGAATCACTGATACTCAGTGCTTGTGGGTACTTGCCATATGTTAGTGGTGATCAGAAGTTTTCCACAACTTTCAGAACAATATATGTTTTACGTACTGCACATAGCATCCTCCATTTGCTTGGTTTCACAGTTTGATTGCTTCTCTGTGGAGAAGTTTGTCCCCGTTAGTTGGCACACCCTTTTCTGCTGGGGACATTTTTGGATGAGAGACAACATAAGTTTCTGCTTTAAAGCAAATTCTGATGATGTAGTTTGTTGTACTTGCTAATACTTATTTTCAGACAAGATAAAGTCACTTCTAAGAATGCATTATTTTTATATTTGTTTATTTTACACATTAGAGACAATTTGTCACATTGACAAGCAAGTATTACACATTTAAAAGATAAAGTCAGCTGAGCTATGTTCTGAGAAAAAAAACAAAACAAGCAAAATGCTATTAAATACCACCAGCCTTCACCCTCTTTATTGATCTTTCTCATTTCCTGAATCACGCACTGAAATATAATCTGCAATTAGCTGAATATTATAGAATGTTTCCATCAGTACTTGTGCCTGAAGTTATTTGCTGTTTGTAAAGGTGAATAGAGTTTGCACTGTGTCTTCACAAGCAAAACAAAGTTTAAGCTGAAATGGTTTTCAGTGCCAAATAGTCTCTGTACATTTATTTAGGATCTGTAATGGAACTTCTTAGGACACTTTCACAAAGGGGAGCAGATTTCATTGACTCTGATATCACATGAAAGGATGACATCCAATTGCAGGTGCAAATGTAAGAAACAATCTTTGATGTCACCAGGGGCATAGAAAAAATTTGACTTATGAAACTAAGTGATGCCCTTTACCCTATATCCAGCCACAAATATTCAGGTTGTTTGGTATCTGAAAGGGGAGAAATAAATACTCAGACTTTCCCATGGAGTAAGTTATACTTCATCTCTATTCTTTGTCATCTTGACTTGATTTCATAGCTTTGTGAGCAGTGAAGTATACTCAAGACTAAGCATACTAAGCTTCTGAAGGTATAACACTTCAACATACTACAAAGTCCAGCACTTGTGCCTCTGCCTCTTAGGCTCTGACCCACATTTGTATGTCCACATGAATTGTCTCTGCACACTTGTTGTGGGGTTGACCTTTTTGCCTGACATCCTAAAACCTGCCTGGAGCAAGGCTGCACAAAGTTCTAGGTAAGGCTTGTGTCCAGGGAGGCAGATCCTGAGAGGATATCTCACCAACATTGGTCACTACTTCTCAGTCCATCTTTATCTCTTCAGATGAGACAAGCTAGTAATTACACCTGGCTAACAAACGTGACTATGATTGCTGTAGCTAAGGACAGCTTACAAATTCCTGTATTTTGGTATTCATATGACCTTACCTTGCAAAATATATGTCACAGAAAAACACTATGCTTTTTTAAAAAAAAAAAATCTTTTTTTTCTCAAGGAAAACGAATAGAACTTTTATATGTAAAAGGCAGCTTGTGTTACAAAAATACCTCACTTTTAGTAGAGAAGTATTACAAGAAATGTTGTTTTTTAAAATCTTTTTTCTTCTTTTTTCCTTCCTTTTCCTTCTTTGTCTGCTCTTGATACTTCATTTACGCTTTGCTTTTTTTTGTTTGTTTGTTCTTAGTGTGACACTAAGTTGATATCTCACAGAAGTTGCAAGATATTTGTGTCATGTCAGCCTGAAATATTTGTTTCTTATATCACTCACTTCCTATGAGTTCCTCTATTTCTCAGTAATTGCAGTGACTGTTGACACAGCTAGTGCACTACTGAAAGAGCATCATGTGGTTATCTGTGTAATCTGTATCACAAGGTAATTAAAAATGTTTTGTCCCAACTATAGTAAGAGTTTATTTTTGAAGAACTGGATTAATTCATGGAATGTGATAACAAAGGATTCAACACTGTGTTGTGTATAGCATCGACTGAGAGATGCTGAATTTGCATTTCCTATTGAATTTAATTTGTCTGAAGGCATGTTCTGCAGCCTCAATTTTTACATAATTTTCTCCGTTCATCTTTTCATACTTCAATCTGCTACCCAATTACCATCAGCTTGGCCCGATGTGTCAGGATATGTCATTTATACTTTTAAGATCTCTTTCTGCAATCTGTATGAGGAGAACAATTTTAAGTATTTGCTAACTTCTGTATTGTTAACTTTGTAACTCAAGGACTTACACTGTGTTTGGTTTGCTACAATTTCTCATGCAATGCAATGTTTATGAGCTAGAACACTCACAACAGAAAGCACAGTAGTGCTTAATAAGCATATAAATACTTGTATAAGCATATAAATACTTGATTCTGCATTTAGCTAGAATCAATTAATAATAGCAGGACTCTCATGGTTATTTTCCTACTAATGTACATCATCTTAATTGTCTGGAGAGTAGTTCACTGTTTTGGTGGAAAGACTGTATTCCAATCACTTTCAGGGTTAGGGCCTTACGTGTCACATGGTGGGAGAGATCTCAGATACCCTGATTAAATCACTGACATGTTTAAGAGTATATCTTTCTCACCATCCCCCAGATTTAAACACAAACACTGTGGTCCTACGACTAACTGACGAAGTCATTTAGACAGCTGGTCTGCAGGTCAGCAATTTTGTCCTTTCTGGTAATGGTTGTCTAGTCAACCATTACAGCTATCACACAGTCACTTTAAAATTGGTCTTGAACACTTCTAACAGCAGAGCTGATGCAGCAAAGGGATTGGCATTGGCTCTCCACTGAATTTTCCGAATTTCTAAGTTTTTGAAGCCCATGATGAGTTATGTGGTGCCACAACTATGTTACTGGCCTTTTTATTATCCTGGCTGTCCTTGATTTATTCAGATAGTAAATGTCAGAGTCAATGAATGTAAAATGATGTTGATGTTTCTAAAACAGGAGAAGTGGCAGTAATCGTATTTGAAGGTGTTCCTAATCTGCACTAATACTAAAAATAAGTGAAAGGAAAAGGTAAACTCATTAAACAAATTCAGTTTAATCAAAGTTTAATAGCTACCATTTCTTACTCCAAAGAGTGTATAAGTTGTCTTAGCTACTTAATTCCATATAAACCTATTGTCACAGTCCTGAATGGAAACTTGAATTTCATGTACCCTGCTCAGCTCCCCTCCCCTATAACTCAAGATTCCTGACAAAAAACTACAGTGGTCCAAATGTGGCTCACATTCATTGTAAGACATAGTGGTGAAATGTGAAAATTGGAAAGGAAAAAAGTTGTTTGGTAATTGTCTCTACTAAAATGAATTTCCAAATTTTGTGTTTCTGTCATAAATAATATTCTATCACATTTCTCTGACTATGGGTAATTTTGAGCTGACTTAAGTAAACACATGAAAAATGAAGAACAACATAATTGGAAAAAAATAATTTGGGGAAAATATGTGCCCACAAAAAAAGAGAATCATCATTCCTTGAATAAGATGGAATGGAACAGATGGCATTGACTCTAGTAGTAGACCTAAGAACAAAAGCATTTCTTTAAAGCAGAACCTCTGTAGAAAAAAAATGAAAACCAACAGATCTAACAGTGAAATGTTCTGCTGAAATGGAAAAGGATAAGAATAGAGAAGACATGACTCTTACACTTTCCTTGAAGGTGGTCATTAGGGATCATGATAATAACAATTTTGATGAAATACAGGGATATATAACACGGATCCTGAACATCTGTCCTCTGTCTTTTGATCTTTTCAGTTATAGATTTTTTAGACGTCTGTCTGAATTTTTTATCTAAAATGCTATAATTAGGACCCATTTCTTTTTAAATTATCTCCCTCTTGGACAAAAGCTCATTTTTCTCAAGTGATGTTACAGCCTATGCCATGAATTCCAGCAAAGCAGACACAAACGAGCTCCAACTGCAACACATTGTCACAGGAGCATTCTTCATGCCTTTGCAGAACAGGTCTAATTGAAAAGCAGGAAAAGATATTGTATCATTTAACTTGCAATTGGAAGCAAAGGTGGCATCAATGAAAATTAATCCTCTATTACTCAGATAAGATGGAAGATCTGGTGCATTAAAAACAAAAATTAGAACAATTGTGGCTAGTGTTATTGTACTAGAAATACGTTTTCTGAAGCAATCCAATATGGGTCATATTAAAGAATTGTGCTTGTAATATTTTTGTCTTAGCACTTCAAACCTGATTGATTTGTGGTCCTCAAAAGTAAAGAAAAAAAAAACAAACCCAAATCCAAAAGATTATTAATAGCTATGAATTTTAAAATGTCCGTACAGGGTTTGGTTTTCAATTTGGTTGATACTAAATCAGTAAATTTTATTAATATTTTCAGTTTCACTGTAATAAAACACATACAGGGTAAATACCAAAGTATTTATTTAGAATAGAAACCTCTAAAACATTTTTGTTTTCTCCAAACATTTTGTTATGTGCTCAAAATGACATGTATAGCTCCCTACGTCCTTTTTCAATCTCTTTCAATGGTTGTGACCTTCTCATCTTACTTCCAGCCAATCAATTACTTTCATTAAAGATGACTGAAAAAGTTATATAGTGTTGGGCCAGTTCATCTCATTTCTGGGATAGATTTAAGTCGTAAATTCTTTGTTAAAAGTGGATTACTGTTTTCACCAAAAACATTTTCCATGTGTTAAAATTCATGTTAGTGACCCTACACAGCATCAATATAATCGCACTGCATGCAACCATCTGTATTCTTTGATGACCTTGTGGTAGCAGAAACATTTGCCTTAGAATAAATCTTTTTAGGAAGTTTTGATTTTAAGTAAATAAACAAATTAAGTAAAACTTTAAATGCTGCCTTACTGAATTTTCAGACATACTTGGTATAACATAGGCAGAAATAATTTTTTGTTTTATAAATGAGTTCATCTGCCTCTGTCCATAATATTAATTTCACTATGCTATTTTTATCAAAACACTTGCATCCTGTGAGACAGCAGTTTGGAAATCCTCTGTGCATACATAGCTCCAGGGTGCATTCATAGCTGCAGGCAGAGAAAGAGAGCCATCTGAGATAAACCAGAAAGCATCTACCTAATTCTCAAAAAGAATATGCAAGTTGATTTGGTCAGTGCTTAGCCTAATGTAGAATTTTACATCTAGAACCTTCCAAAAATGTAAACTATATATTGTTATTATCTAAGGTCTTGATTGATTGCAGAGTGAATTTGGTAATTGTGGAATCTGAACCCTTCTGTGGGAACATAGGATTTTTAACAGTACAAGCTGGGAAAGAACTTTCTTTCTAGAATAGGTTATCTGATGAAGAAAGAGGTACATGCACATATATCTCGGTATAGGATGTTTACTGAACTGAAGAAGGTGAGCATAAAAGTTCCTGCTTGGCTTTAAGCTGAAAAACCTATTTTCAAGAGCCAGTCCTAAGTGTCTAACACCAGCTGTTCTCTCTCTTGCTCATTTTCTATGAATTTGCAGTAAAACTTAGAAGACTCTCATTTTTGATCAATGTGAATATAGTTCTAGGATATTGGAAAAACTATTTGTTATCCATAGTACTTTTATATCACTTAATTATTTGATGCTTAAGTCTGTAAGAAGGAAGTGAGAAAGTAGGATTTAAATACACAATCAAGCCTTTTCCATGACAAATTCCTAAAACTATGTTGTATATGAGTTTTTCTTAACCTAGGGAACCAGAGTTGTTGATCAGTCTTCAGATAGTTTCTTACCAAATTCAGTGAGTTTCATAAAACAAAATGTTTAATGTCTTCTGGGTGTTTTGGGAAACACCTGTGGATATCATAAAAAAATACAAACGAAAACAGCTTACATTAACTCAGTGAAAAGCTTATTATTTAAGTTGCGGGTTAAGAAAATTCTGTTCTTGAAAGTGTAGGGCAATATTTTGTTAAGGCAAGAGAATGGTTTTAGCTCTTCCTAGGTTCAGCTGAAGGATACACTTCAACAAAACTCTGAAAAAAAAGAAGACAACTAAGAAATACGAAGTTTTCATACTGAATGACTTCTTTGTAGGTTCTGTGTTAGTAATGTTTCAATACCAAAATATCAATGCCAAACACAGTAACAGAACTATTGCCACTGCCAACAAATAGTTCTACCTGATGTGTGTAACAGGCACTGCCATTTAAAAAGCATGAAAAACTCTCGGCAATTAACTGGAATGCTTATGGTCATGATGCAGAACTTTAGCATAACCATTAAAAGGCTCCTTCTTGGTACAGGATCTCCCTTGCTTGCCTTTGAGAGATGCACCGTGCTAATTACTCAGTTTTGCCACAGGACATTTTTTGTAATTAATCATTATCTTTCTGTTTAACCCAGAAGAGTTTAATGCCTTCCATTTCAACATGGTATACATTTATCCCTATTTCCACCATATTATGTTACAGGATACTGTCTGCTTAAGATGTAACCTCATGGCCTATTGTGATAGTCCAAAGGTGTTGTCAGAACCTCAGGTTATCTTGTTTAAATAGATAAGAATATTTTCTTGAGAGCTGGCATCTCAAGGTGGATGGAAATTCATGGAAAGTAAAGTCTTTGGCAGATGAAAAACATTCCTCTAGTAGCACATAGCCATCAGTGTCTGTCACATAATTCCTAGGAGTACTCCAAATGACTGTGGTTGTCCTTTAAAACATGCAAGATAATTCACAAAAGTTTATCGTGAAAGTCAGGTAAGCATGTTGATTGCAAAGAATTCAGGTAGACAGTTGATTTTGCCATAGTCTGATTAACTCTGCTGTAAGAACACTTCTGCACGGGAAGTTAACGCAGAGTAACTTGTGTCCAACAAATTCATATCCTAGCTTATTGTGTAGAAACTGCCACAGGTAGACAAGCTGTCAGTGCGGACTGATTTATTAGGTATCAAATCTTTTTTGATAGACATATTAGTCCAAATGTGTTGTGTTTTTTTTTCTTTTAAAGTTAGGGGTTTTTCCCTTCAACTCTACCCAAATTAGTGTAAGTCTAGAGATTTTTTACTGTATCTGATGCTAGTCTTATGAGATAGTAAGAATTAACTTGATCAAACATGTCACAACAAACCACTTGTACAACTCTCAGGAAAACTCAATGCAAATTATGTAAGTCCCCCTGTGGCACTAAACAGCATTTTACATGGTTGAAATACTGCAGATGGTGCTCAAGAAGGGAAAAAAAAAAAAAAAAAAAAAAAAAAAAAAAAAAAAAAAACCAAAAACAAACTCACCTATAAAATAGACTGTATAATTTTGCAAATTAAGAAGAATGCATGTTGATGATATTTTTTTGGTTGGCTGATCTTTTCTTTTTGCATGTTTGGACCAACAGCAACAAAGCTATACTGAGTGACCCCTTTCTGTAAAATCTTTAAAAATGTGATTTATAAAGTGAGTATGGAAAAGGAAAATAAGATTATTCACCAACTTTACAGACAAAAAAAAAATTTGAAACAAAACTATAATATAAATTTTAATATATGCTTATAAGGTATTTAGATTTATTTTTTTATATCAGGATTCAGAAGCATGAAGGAGACTGGAGTGCATAACTTGCAAAGAGAAAATTGTCAAGTATTTGAAAAGCTAAATCTTGAAGAATGAGTTTTGAAGAATGGCTGTTGTAATTATTGGTGGCTTCATGCTCTTTCTGAATTCCATCATGCACTTTACTAAACACATTTTATTTTTATTAGTTTTATTATGTTATGCTCTTTGCTATTTTCACACATCACAGCACTGTCATGCCATCAATTTTCCTTCTGACTATATCTGCAGAATTTCCCTTAGCAGGCAAAATGTACCATCTACTCCAAGGACACTGATAATGCCACTCCTGTTAATCAACTATTGGGCAACTCCCATGGGAATACATTCAGCATCCAGTCCAAAATGTTCTAACTAAAAGTCACCTCCAGGACACCTGACCACCCTTGAAGTTGTTGTTACAATATGTTAACCTCCTGCTTCTGCTCTCCCATCAGGTTGAGCCTCAGCTAGGGCATTCATGCTTAGTGGCTTCTCTAACTTAAAAGGTATAAGTTGCTGTGATTGGTAGGACTTGCATTTTCCTCTGCCTGCCCTACTTATCATTATTTTTCTAGCTATATGCATACTGGTGTATAGCTATGCTATTTTTACTGTCTCAGCTTCTCTGCAGGTTAAGTAGTAAAAGTGTCCTTCACATTCTGCTTACTTGATTATTAATAAGCAGATGACAAAAAATGCTTTAACTACATGCATCTTATATAGAGAGGTGTCAAAAATACAGTCTTTTGTTTATGAATTCTCAGAACCTAACTTATTGCTACAGTTTTGCCTTCATACTGGAAAGAATTTTAATTTCTCCTGAGCTTGTTGTTGTTTAGGAAATTTTTTTGTGCAATTTAAGGTTAGGTTGTTCAATATTTCATGGTAACAGCTGGTTCAGCTGTTCAAGATAGTGCAATGCTGATAACCATCGTCTGCAATTGCATGTAATTGTAGCTTAAATGTAATGATAATACCTAGGCATTTACAATCTATCTGGTTGGATCTTCCAGGTTTTTTTTCTAGTTTTCGCTTTCAATTGAATTCTGTTCTCTCTTAAGGTGAATGTTAATCCTGGTCAGTACTGTCTTTTCTCTCCTATGTCTGTCCTGTATGTCTGGTATATTTGTGCTTTACTGCACTATAACATAGCTGTTTGATTACGATTTTTTTTACAAACTTTTATTAACACATAATATAATATAATATAGTATCTTATAACATTGCAGACCAAACTTTTTAGGTATTGGCTGAAAATGCTAGAATCTTCTTTAACTCATTAGTGGACTAAGTTGCCCTCCCTGACAAGGACAAAGATATTCTACAAACAGAAGTTTCTATTCCATTTCTCAGATACTAATGTGGAATGATTAATTTATATCAGCATTACAAAGCTTCACCCAATAGTGATTATCCAAGGAAGAAAACAAAATTGTCCTCATAAAATAGTTATTGCTATATTACACTGTGGAATTTCTGAAGCAATGCTATTGCTGTAGCAATGAAACACATGGAATAATCTGGTATTTATCCACAGAAATCTGCCAATTAACACAACCAATGTATAAATCTACTGATCAGTAAAACCAATGGATGCCTTTCGTCTTGCCTATGATGTCATTTGCTTTTGCTGTTGTTACCACCTGAAATTAGAGTCGAAATGTTGGTCTGGTATGTGTCTCTAGAATCACTGATGAGATCCTCATGACTGAGTCATGGTGTTGTTTTTGTTGATTCAGGCTTCAGTGAAAGCCAGATTTCTTAGGTGGGTAATGCTGGGTTTACCATTGCAGTGTCACATTTGAACAGCACTCTGCTCCTGTGAACATTCACCAATTTCTCTCTTTAAAATCTTTTCCCTGTGTTTTAATTCCGCATGACATCACACTCTGAAGTAAGCCTTCTGCATATTCTTCCTGGCCCCATCCTGCCAATGCTTGTAAATCATTACTAAAACAAGTTGATAAAAAGCCAGCTCCATAAATGCCCACAATGCATCTCCACAAGACACTAAATAAATCTCCCAAATGTAGGCTTTGTGAAAGGCTTATGCATTGTTCTTCAAAAAGTCTGTTTCCTTACGTGTATTGGAAATTATCCCTTTCTCATATAACAAAAATTTGCTACTTTTTTTCCCTGTCATATTAGCTTCGCTTTGCTGATAGGAATTAGAACTTTCAAAGGCTTTTGCGTGAGGAACAGTGTTATTGTATAACTTCTCCCTGAAGACATTTTTCTGGATAATTTGTGAAAAGGACTCCTTCTTTCCTGTCTTTCCTTTGCATTTAAACATATTTCTAGAAGGAGAGGAAAAAGAAAAAAAAAAAAAATTAAAAGATTATTCTGTTTAAACTGTAATCCTAGATACCAGTGAGAAAATTCTCACCCATAAACTTTATTTCTTTTTTCTCCCAACATACCTAACCATGTCAAAGAACTAGTAGATTTTTTTTAAATCTATGATCTTCTAGTGGTGACAGAAAACTATTGGAATCTATGTGCGTCAATTTGTTGGTATGGTTTGGTTATGTTACTGTCCTGTAAATAATTATTTATGTCAATATAGTGTGATTTGGAAGGGTTGCATTTTAATCCTATTCTACTACTGAATTTCTTAAAAAAAAAAAAAATTACCATAAAAATTAAAACCTGGTTACTATATGTGTTCTGTAAGTGAGATAACAAAGCAAAATGTGCTGTAAAATAATTGAAAGGGGTAATATTTGAGGGCTTATCAAAATACAGGAAATAAATTCAGAGATTTTCTGTTTTCCAAGTACCTATACAGTAATTGCCACTCTGAAGGCTCTTTAGCCCTTATGAATTTCATGTAACCAATGGAGTAAGGGTTAAATAATTCTGTCTAATTTAGTAGGGTATTAATCGTGAGACATAGTTATAGTTAATATGAAGCATTATTACGTGTTTTTTCTCCCAAAAATGTAAAACTATGTGTTTTTAAGATATGGTTTACAAGCAAGCTTTGAATTTACCCTTTGAGAACATCACATGATTCTGCATTAAACCCAGTGGAGAGAGTTGCATGTCATAGCAGTCCCAGATAAGCCTGTGGTTTGTAAATCTTTCACATAGTTTATTATAAATGCTTAATAGCCTTTGGATAAGCCCTGACTTAGCTTATTTGGCTACATGTTTTTGTTTACCACAATTTTATATGCAGAGATCAGTAAGATCTATTATTTTTGTACTGTAAATAAACATTATAATCAGGTAAAATCACCAGAAACAAAATGTTACTAATATTTGTTTTATCGAGAAATATGTTATAGAAATGAGTTTGCCTAAAACTCTTTTTCATAATGGTGTTTTAGTTGCTCTGTTGTCCTTTGCCTCAGTAGAAGGTATGAATATATGCCTTTTTTTATAAACTTCAGCAATTTATTTATTTTTAAAAGACTCTCCAGAGGTATAGAATATTTCCAAATATTCTTCAAAGAAGAACTGGTGTGAAAATTACTAAGAAGGACAGATAAACATTGGTAACTGTATTTCATTGCATTAAATAGTGAACTAAATGCGATATTTGTCATATTATGACACTGTACTACAAACATCCTGTAGCAGAGGAGCAAGAATTTCTATTTCACACACTAATCTTTATATACAGTGCAAACTTGTTTGGGGGAGATTGTAATTGCAGTACTTGATGTGCAACTGCAAACTATTTTTTGCTGATAGCTGACTTCAAAGAAAGATCGATGCGTAAAATCAGAGTACAAATCGGTGTTTGCCCGTTTGCATTACTACTTCTCCAAAAGAGCAAGAATACATAGTGCAAGCCCAGTGACCAGTATCAGCATGTCCTCCCAGAAAATACAATTCTAGTGAAGTTATGGCTCATGAAGTTTGGTTGAAGGGAAGCACGAATGTGGAGATTCCTTTAAGTTATGTCAAACATTGTCTGTCTTTCTGCATCCCTTCCAACTTGTTTTCCACTTAAGCTGTGGTCTTTAAATTAATTGCTCACTCTCAGACCTATAATTTTTAGGTTATGTGCACCTCAGCCAAACACCCTTCCCACACTTATAAGTAGCTGGGCTTTTGGTAAAGAAGGCTCAGTATTTTATTGGCTGTCTGGAAGCTGAGAAGCAGCTGTGGATTCTGGATATGTCTAGTATATCCTGGAGGAGTTTGCAGCCTTGAAGCGCTGGGTACATCCTCATTAGCACAGTAATCTTTGCATTGCTAACACCTTGACCAGTACTGGAATATTAATGTCTGTACAAGGAATAAAAAGAGATAAATGACACATCTTTTTTTTCCTGGAAAATGACAGTATCCACTGTTGTGCAAAACAGGAATATAAAGGCTGTCGTATTAAAAAAAAATCACATTATGAATGCAAGGTTGAAGATCTGCTGTGGAATTAAAAGAAACTTGTTCCTTTGGACTACTTTAACTCTTTTTCATGTATATTCTCCAGTTATCTTTTAAAGTATGACAGTGATTGGTTCATTAGAATTACAGATTGTCAACATGATAAGCTTATAGCATTTCTGTCCATACAACATTTATTCTTTTATATACATTTTTTCTCTTATTTTTATTGTTCCCAAACAGGTCATGGGATGATGTGAATAAGGAAAAAATAACATGTGAAACATGCAACATTTGCATTATCGTATAAAGATCCATTTTTATAAGCTCGTACTTGGTGAAAATACAAGGTTTTTTTTCTCCTGGAGGTTATCTGAATTGTAGACAAAATATGACAGTATAATGGTAATTAATAGTGCACAAACTCCCGCTTTTTATGACCTGCCTTAGGTCTCTGTGCAATCCCTACACAGACATAGGAGCTTAATAGGTGCTAACAGCAATATCTTCTTTCCGCTCTCCTTTGCACTCTGTAGACGTGCTCAGAAGGCCATAATATAAACAGTTGCATTTACAGTGTGTTTCTTTTCTGGGCAGTGCTAGGTAAAACATATTTAGCAGAACCTTTTATGAGTTAGAGGACAAACTGTGGTTTCAGCCACTAAAAGCATCTCTGAGACAGTTTTGTTTGAGGAACTGACCAAGGTTACTTCTCATAGTTGACATCTTGTATAGTATACAAACTTAAATGACAGAGTAGCTTTTATCTGCCTCAGATTCATGATAAAAAGCTTTACAGTGTGACCTTTGCAAGGTACATGTGTTCTATCCAAATTTTACAATGTAAAGGTTATCTTTGCAAGGCACAAGTGTTCTAACCAAATTTTACGATGTAAAAGTTACCTTTGAAGAAAGAAAGGGGACAAACAGAATAACAAGAACCTGTTTTCGTGAAGGGAGGTCACTCATCATGTTGTTAATTCTTATAAACATAGTGTTTTCGTTATAAAAGTTAATTTTCATATTAGTACAAACATGGAAAATGAACTTTGAAATAAATTAACTGTTTATTTATGCATTTTTCTACTGTAAAACTAGCCTGCAGGATAACAAAATGTTAGCTTGCCTAAAGGACATTCATTTAAATTAATAGTGAAATTTTTTCTGACAGCTGGTAATTTGCTTATTTACAGCTTCCGTATTAAATCTTCAAATATAGTAGATAGAAATTAATAACCTTCAACTGAAGGGCCCTTGTTCCCTTTTGATTTTTCCAGTTGCAGAGAAATAAAACTTCCTTTTGCTTTTTCTGTTTCCAGTTATCACCTTGTGACACCCCATCTTATTTTCTCTCTTCCATGTAAAGTTCAGATATA
>NW_009233841.1:49962-60445 GCF_000690835.1 Fulmarus glacialis | reverse complement strand
TATTATGTATACTTAGTAAATTAGATATGTACAGGCAAATCTTATACGCAGGACTGGGCTGGAATTGCAGCAGCATTTTCCATTAAATGTTCCCCTGGTGTGTCCGGGGAAGTGTTCTGCCTGTACTCATCATGGGGGGAATTTTCAGGAAGCCAAGACAGATGCACAAAGTCGTTAATTAAGATTAAAACACAAGATACTTGAAAACCATTGAATGTGGCAGTTGTGTAGGCAATAAATACACTCCCTCGTGTTGTGTTCCGAAAGGCTACCCATATCTGAGAATTACGTACTAATTCAAACAATAGTTTGAATGCTAAAGACCATTTTTAGTAAACTGTGTGTTTGGCATGTTTTTGAAGGGAATGGGAGAGATGGAGGAATTTTTGCCTGAGTGTATCTGGTCGGGGTGATATGGCTCTGTCTACTTGTACTGTCAGCTGGGAAATGAATGATTAATCCCCGTTCCTGGTTCAGAACTCTCTTACCACACAGCTCTGCAAGTATTTTAGTTTTTAATCTAATGAAATGTATTTCTATTGTATGGATTGTCATCTTACCATAAAGGAGGCTTGAAAGTAAAGGGGAGGGGAGAAGTATGCAAAGGGAGGTCTTTAACCCCTAACAAAATATCATTCTTCTTGTGATTTCTCTGTTAACACTGTCTTAAGTCTGATATTTGTGGTTTACCCACCTTTTTAGAATTAAGTTTATAAATGGACATTACTTATTAATCTCAGACAAAGAAAACATACATGAATTAAACTAACCATGAAAACACTGTTTTGCAAGAGCCTGGCAGGAGGAGAGTTCTTTCAAAAATGCAAAAAAAGAAAACTTCAGCCTCAAATATTTGCAGGTGTTTGGTGTCTGCTCCTGACTCCTTTCCAAAAGCGCAGTAGAGGGGATGTTAGCAGCCTGCCATTTCTTCAGTGTGAATTCGGTGCATATGTGCCAGACAATTCGAACCATCTGTTGCATAAGGGTGAGCAACAGGAAGGCTATTTAGGCACCTGGGGTAATGATGACATTTTGAAGCACCTTGCTGGGTGACACAGCAGGTCAAATATCAAGTGATCTTTAGACAACTTCTCCCTCAGGTGCAAAGCAGGAATAGCTTCTTGGCTAAAGCTGGATCTTGCCAGAAGGGGCTATTACCATACTGGAGTACTTCTGAACCTCTGAAAGGTGAAGGCAACTTCAGCGACTCAGTCCCAAAAGGGAAGAGAGGTCAGCTGCTTATTGAGTATATTTTTGCCAGACATAAAAATCAGGTGCCAGAAGGCTGTACCCAGGACAGAAGGCATGGATGAGCTGAAACACGGAATTCAAGTGACTCTTCTGCATGCCGTCACTTGTGCCACTGACTTCAGGCAGAGTCCCAGAGTGCCAGATTTTGTCCATCTGTTATTCTCCCTGTGCCTGCTAGGTCTGGTACTGAAGAAAAACTTGGTCTGAAACCAGCTGGGAAGAGACTAGAGTGTGTGCATATTACTGTAGACATTTGGACCTGGGTCAGAGGTCAGAATTGGGGGCTACCTGTCTGTCACACTTCAAAGGGAGATGCTTTGGTGTCAGCTTGTGCAGCTCAACAGAAGCAAATGCCATCAGGAAATCTTCAGATGCATGTGAAGACTTTCAGAACGTGCTCTGTGAAATGCCATTATACAAGAGCTTTCAAGCAGTCAATGCAGCACAAAATAACGTAGGAGCTGCCAAATGTTGTAGCTAGCATTTCTCCAAATATAAATACTCTATTTTTCCCAGTTCAGAGCTAAAACATGAGTTAAAAAGGATTTGACGATCAGTGAAATTAATGACACAGTACTGTTGATTTCAGTATTTCTTCAAGATATCACCCAAGGGGTAAAATCGCCTGCAATTTTATTTGACCAGTCTATGAACCAGGGCTCTTGGAGTGTGTTTTTGGTGCATGGCTGCTGTGCTTCGCAGTGCAGGCAGTCTGCATTCACACAGGGTGGTTCCTGGAAGCACCTGACTTACTGCGCCCTGCTGCAGTGTGCGGACTTATACTGGGTCCCTGTCCTGTCCCTCCTCCCTTCTCCCAGCATATAGCACTCGGAGGTAGAGGCAAAGTGATGAGGAAGAGGCTTAGGATAGAGCTTTACAAACACATTCAAAAAAATCACCCTCATATAATTAAGTCGTTCATGTTCACCCCATCTCTGTACCCCTTTTTGCTTCCTCCCTTCCCTGTACACCCAGGAAAAAGCCCATCAGTCTGAGTTGCGCTTGCACTAACACCCAGGTCTGTGGCACACTCGTGTGCTCTCTATCTTCGTCCTCTGCTTTTATGTTGACTTAGGGAGAGTTTTCGCTTAGAGAGATGAATTAACTGCTGGTTGATGCCCCAGAAAGACGAAATAGACCACTGTGAATACTGCAAAGGTAACAGATAAGAGATAAATAACGTCTTAGATAATCTGCATTGTCTTCTTCATAACACAGTATGCTTAGAGAGAGTAGAGTAATAAAAAGCAAATGTAGGAGAAGGCATATTCAAACGAAAACAAATTTTCTGTTCAGAAGGGTGAACTTTGGGATTTCAAGCATGAGCTGATTCTTGTAAAATCTCTATTAGAATATATTACTCTGCATTTGACATTACAAAGAAGTACTTTACTGCAGTAACTAACTGGCTTTTGAGAGGAATTTATGATAAGAAGGAAGAAATTATTGCTATTCTCAGCTCCAAAACAACGATGCCATTATTTTCATGCTTTTTTTCGTATTTAGTTGTTTCTAAAGGGGAGTGCAGGAGTTGCGAGTTACGCTGTCATGAGGTCAAGTCACCCAGCCACCATACTTCTGGACACCTTGAGTTTTGCACAACTCCCTAATGGTCCACTGAAGTGACTGTAGCATAAAGTGGCCATCCTCACTCAGCGGGAGGAGAAGCGAGATTGCTGTGCTGGGACATAGAGTGGAGGAGGAGCTGCTGTGTAACTTTTGGTGAAACTTTTCTTGACTGGGAGACCTAAAGAAAGAAAATTTTTAGTTGCAAGGCATGTCCGTGGCTTTTGTCCTACTCTGTGTGCTGGGTAGATCTTGTTGGAATGACCTACTGCTTCTGATGTGAAGCCCTAGAATGGAGGGAGACTGCAGGTATCTGAGATACTGGCAGGAGCAAATCTCAGTCCCCGTGGCTGGGTTCAGAGATGATGCAGTCCTAGAGCTGCGATGTGGATATGACACATAAGCAACAGCGTGCAAGGCTGGAAGGCTTTGGGTGGGTGGGGCGAGCTGGAGATTGGGGTTCAGAGACTGGAAGGTACAGAATGTCTCTAGTAGTACAGAAATGAGAGGAAATGGGTGATGGATGTTCTGTGCCAGGGATGCAGAGCCTGCAGGAGCTCGTTTAGGGGGATTGGGCATTAGTTGCAGCTTGCAGCCCTAATGAGAATAAAACATGACAACTTGGGGGGTAAAGTGTGGTCTTAGGGCTGCTGGGAGTGGTGAAGGTAAGACGTACAAGGTTGGAGTCGTAGTAAAAGAAACAGTGATCAGAAATGTCTCTCCTTTAGTGTAGGCAGACGAAGCAAATGTTTTAATCTTGTTCTTCTCGCGTTCCCAGCAGTGTTATGAACATCTGCTCCCATCTGGCCTGGAGGTGCATGACTCAGTCTGAACCCAGGGTCATTAGTGATGCTCTTTGGGTGGGTTGGTTAGTCTTTCTTTCCTGGCCCTGTGCAGTAGCTAGCAGCCTCCCACATGGTCAAGTGACCTTTGCCTCCCTTGCTGGGATGGAGGGTGGCTCCCTGCCAGCACGTGCTCCCCATCACCAGGGGCTGACGGAGGTACATGGGCAGCAGCTGACCAGTTGGTACTTCTGAGCCTCCTAACTGCTGAAAGTGCTTTTGGCTCCTGAGCCAGCATGGAGAGGCAGTGTGCTGTTCCCCGATGAGTATAAACCTTTCATAAGCTCACTGAGCCCTGTCACAGCATCCTCAGGATCCATCACGCTAGAGACGGTTACTGGGATATCCAGCAGTAGGAGTGTGACATGTCTGATTTGAAGAAATAAGCTTTCCATTAGGACAAATCCTACATAGCTAAATGATTCATTACCAAAATGTGTGGCTACATTCTGTTTCTGCTAACTTTTGTACTCATAGGTACAAAACTTCATTAGCACGTTCACTTGCAGAAAATGTAAATGTGCTCAGTATAAATGTCAGGGTGGTTGCTGTCCTGAATGAAAAAGTCTAGCTCTTTTTTTTCTCTTGCATGTGAATCCTTTCTTGGCATATGAGAAAAATATATGAGAGTTGAACTTGGCAGCTGGCGATTTGTGCTTGACCTGTCATGTGCTGAGCACGATGGGAATAGGTTATGACAGATTTGTCATATTTAACAGTGAGCTTGTCGGTGTCGTGTTAGCACTGGGGGATGTGCTTCCATTACAGGATTTCCTGGAAGAGTAAAAAATGCTCATGCAAAATTAAGAGCAGTTAGGAAGTCTGTTTTGACACTTCTCAAAATCTTGAACCTGGAGGCTATAAAAACCTGAGTTCCAAATTTGGCAGCTATGCAGAGGGTTTGGTGTGTTCCCGGAGGGATGTTCCTTCCATTATTTCCCTCTGCTACTGCCCCTAGAGTGAGTTTCCAGACATTGAATGTGTCGCTTATTTTTAGTTTGGGCAGACATTGCTCACCAACTGCTCTTTGTTGCTTCCATTCACAGTAAGATTACCTTTTCAGGGGGCTTGCTTGAAAATGTGATTTTGGCTGGCTGTTCTCCTCTGCTGGAAGGGAACGGGCAAGTAACTGACTCCGAGAAGAAAGTGACTTAGGGTGAAGGGCCAGGGAGGTGCAGTGGGTGCGCTGGTGAACCGAGATGCTCTAGAGGAGCGGTTTCTGTTGCTGGACGCTACAACACGGACAATTCCTTGTACTTCCTGAGTCTTACCTATAAGGCAATTGCTGCATTTCTTTGGTTAGAGCTGACACAGTTTGATATGAGACTATTCCACGGGACTAATGAGACCGAAGTAGTGAAGTTGTTTGCTTGTACAGCTTTGGGAACGTTTCTGTTAAATTAGCGCTCTTTCACTCTCTCTTAAACCCCTACCATGTAAAAGAATCAGTGAAATGTTTTCTGATAATGAATATTTAAATATAACTTCCTGATTCCCTGTCTGGGTGTTAACCTCTATATTAAAAGGAATTTAAATAATGAAGAATTCTTCCTCAGTCAAATTTATGAGTGTTGCTTATGGTTGTGAGGGTGAAAAGTGGATGTTAGAAATATGAAGTATTTCAGTTCTATGAACTGTAGTATGTATTTACTAAAGCTGTATACAAGGTAACGGATACATGGTGGGTTTTTTTTGGCGTGAAAGCTATTTTTCCAATCAATTTTTGGCAACCAAGCAACAGAAGTCTGTGTTTACAAGTCTGTGAATCGTTAAAGCTAAAAAGCTTTCTAATAACTAAAACTGTGGGTTTATTTTTTTGTTTTTAAGAGGACCATTCTAACAAATCTTCAACTTTCCATCAAAAAATAATTCAGAGGGCGGCTTTTCACCATTCTTACAGTTTTGTCCTCCACGATGAAAGCTGTGCTGGAACTGGACTTGCTTCTCCAAATGGGTGAATCCTTTCGATTTTTATTTTCACCTCTCTTTGCTTCTGCTACATCGGGTTGGTCTTTCTCATGTCCTTCACGTAAATATTTCTCAAACTGGAGTGAGCTTTGATTCTGCCTGCCTCTTGGCTAAAATCCCGTTCAGATGGCGTTGCACTGAAGCTCACGTACAGATGAGAGAACTGGAGGACGTGGCTGCTTCATTATCCAGGGTCTTCCAGTTGATTGCCTAAGGTGATTCACGTCAAGGCTGCGTTTCTTTAAGAGTAATCATAGGCATGTTCATGCTCTCTCTCCTTTTCTCTGTCCTTTGCAACATGATATAATTCTTTTCTTTCCTTCTCCAGTCAATAAAGGATATATATCTTTTCAAGCTCCTAATTAAAACTCCAAACTGTGCTTTTTCAGGTCACAGAGCTCAATAATGTAAAGAATATATTACGAATGCCAAAAAGCACAAAGAAGCATGCTGTTGGGATTTATTTTAATGATGACACATCGAAAACCTTTGCTTGTGAGTCAGGTGGGTAAAATGGCAACGCACATTAGAAAACATAAGAGCATTAATTGTGAAATTATGGATGCATTATACCTACACACAGATTTTTCTGGGCATTTATACAGAACTTGAGGCAGATGAATGGTGCAAGGTGCTGCAAATGGAGTGTCTGGGAACGCGAATTAATGACATTAGCCTTGGAGAGCCTGACCTGTTGGCATCTGGAGTAGAGAGGGAGCAGAGTGGTAGGTACATAAATGTTGACCTTTTAAATCTTTAATTGCATTATTTTGAAGTCTTTTGGACTGTGCATGTGAATATCAGAAATAAATTGGTGCAAAATTGTTTTTCCAAGCCCTCCTTCCTGTTTTGTGGGTTTTTGTTTGTTTGGGGTTTTTTTTGGCTTTTGGTTTTTTTAATTGCTACCAGAGATAATAAGTAAGGTAACTAGAATTATTTTGGAATAGCATTTTTCTTTCTCAGACAAGTTAGTTGCTCTTGGAGATGGCAACTATCTTTTGTTGTGTGTTTTCTTGTATGATGTCTGTACAACAGTTTCAGTCTGTGTCTGAGGCTCTTTGGCAACATTGTAAGCAAATAATAAATAGTAGTAATTGCATGCAAAACCTCAGCCCAAGGCCACTTCACTTTCCTATGCAAATTAACTAATTACATGCACAAATCAATTGCACTGTATTTATTCATGCACACAATTTTATTAATTGTTTGCAAATATCAGGATTATGATGGTGCAGTTCTCTTTGGTACCTGAATGCGCGCACAAATGTTTGACGCCCTTTGAGTGCAGCATTCTGACTGCCAAACATGGAGTTTATTGAGTTATTGGATGGAGTTGAGTCTTTGTTTTTGAATTAATTGTTCAAAGTGGAAATAGATCTTGTAATAGAGGTGGAAAATAGGAAATTCCTTTAATGACTTGTGCATTTAATGGGCAGGGATTTTAGACTAATCTTTTGTTTTTCTCCCAGAGAGATTCAATGTGTATTTGATGCCATCCCCTAATTTAGATGTGCATGGGGAATGTACCTTGCAGATAACATTTGAGAATATCTGTCTTTGGGACATCCAGAATCCCAGAGTAAAACTCATCTCTTGGCCATTAAGTGCCCTCCGACGCTACGGGCGGGACCCATCTTGGTTCACGTTTGAAGCAGGGAGGTAGGTGTGTGTTTGCTATATTGCCTTGCTTTCCTTGGTGGTGATGGGTGGTGCTCTGGACCACTTCTGAAGGTTGTTGAAGGACATCAGAACTTATCTTCAGTCAGAGGCTACTCTGTACCCTCTGTTAAAAAAAAAAAAAGTATTGAAACAAATATAAAAACAAATAAAACCCCCTCTTAATCCCAGGTTGCAGCTTGAATTGAAGCAGTTGCCAAATAAAAGTGCCTGAGGATGGGGGTGGAAAAGCTGTGGTATCCCAGGGGACTGCAGGGTGGAGGCTGACAGCATTGTATATTACTGTATAGGGTTGTTCTTAAATACAGTGTTACATGAGCCAGAGAATTGGATGGACAGATCTGGGAAGAAGGGGTGAACATCATGCCAGAATTTGTACAACGTGGGCCTTTGGGCACAGAGTTATGGGTTCTGTACCAGGAGAAGTGGAGTTTGAAGTTGAGAGCTGTGAGTGCCAAGTTGTTTCCCAAAAGCAAACTAAAGTAATGGAGAAGGGACTCCTGTTTTCCATTGATTATATTCCTGGTTTCCATCTGGATTTATAAGAAATTGAATGCAATTCCTTGTTTTAGAGATGTTGGTCTGTATTCTTCCTGCAGCTCAGTCTTAATCAGCTGAAGTCTTTGTGTGGCTGAAGTTGGAGCACTTACTTATTGAACTAAACTATCAAATCCTTTCTAAGGGATATGGATGCATTATTTTAGATAAGCACATTAAAGAATTACAAATATTAAAAGAGAAACATACAATCATACAATTAACTTATCGGGAAAGGGAAGAGGCATTTAAATGTCCATCCTCCATATTAATGCAGAATTTAGTCCTCTTGGGGGGGGTAAAGGATACATTTTTATTTAGCTGATCATGCATTAGCCATCATAAGACAGTGCAGTTGGGATGCTGAGGATAAGTATTTATGCAAAACTCATTACGGCAGTGTTAAAAGTCTGAAAGGGGACGACAAATTAATCCTACCTGGCACAGATTCTAGATAGGGTCTAAATGTTAAAAATCTGGGTCTTGCACATGAACTCTCTAGAGTTCAAGCACTTATGATAGATCAGTGGTACTTAGCTGAGTCCCTGTTTGGTGAGAGCAATAAAAATATGGGCTAAAATAGTAAGATTGGACCAGGGGTGGCAAGACCCATACGCAAAGACATATAGATAACTTCGTTCCATGTTTCAACAACCTTTGCTTTCTTACTGCTTGTGTGATAGCGCTTTTAAAGCAGCATAGTAAAGTTTGCTTGTTCATGATGGTCTGTAAACTTAAATCTCACACTTGGATCCCATCTGTTCTTGCTTTGGCAGGATGTGTGACACAGGAGAAGGACTATTCATCTTTCAGACCAGGGATGGGGAAGCAATCTATCAGAAGGTTCACTCGGCTGCTTTGGCCATAGCAGAACAACACGAGCGCTTGTTGCAGAGTGTGAAAAATTCAATGGTACGACTGCTGGTTATGCTTGTTGTTTCGCACTGGGCACTGATGAACAATATGTTTCTTCAATGTGATTTTAAGTTTTGATTCACAGATAGTAAGCAGTCTGATTATTGCTCTTATTAAATTCTGCTTGATTTTAATATTTAGGGCAGTATATATAACTGGAGTTGCTTTTCAAGAATCAAAACAACAGGGAAACTTATAGTCCTTGATTTTTGTGTTTGCAAAGCTATCAATAAGTGGGATGAATTAATACAGAGATGATAAGCTCCTGTCAGTGCACATTCTCATTAGGTTCCTTTGATTAATCAGCATCATGAGTTTGTTTGGAAGCATTTCTCACCAATCTATTTGCAAAATGTTGTGGCTCGTGCTCAGTTTTCCATTTGCTAATTGATGTCTGCACTCCAAGGATGATTTGGAAAGAGTCATATGGTTCAGATTAAACTACGGGGGAGGACTAGATGTTTGTCTGATCTCTCAGTGGATGTCTGTTTTCCACAAGTGCTTTTTGTGTCTAAAACTTGTTTTATGACACACATGACTGGTAGGAAATACAGGAGTGTAAGATGCAAAACTAGCATACAGATTGAGAACAGACAGTGTGGCATCTCCAAAAGCATTATGTCTAAGGAAGGCAGTTTTATAGCACTTGCACCTAATGTGTTTCGGGATCTTATTAACTTTAACTTTTTTTTTTTCTTCATGAAACTTGTAGAGTGAAAAGAAATGTTCTGTTTATCCCGTATCACAATTGGTCGCCACAACCCAAGACTCACAGGTTGGCTCTGATAGCAAAATTAGTATCCTGAAGATAAAAGTCTTTCTGGAATGTATAAAATGCCCACAATGGACAACTGTGGAAGCGCCTGGCTATAAACAACATCTCTATTCCAGGCAGTAGTAACTGGTTTATGTAATCTGCAATAAGACTTAATGTCTTTTTCTTATTGTGAACGTAAGCACTACTGTTATCCACATCCATGTCTAATCCTTTCAGTAATTCGATTAACATCCTCATTTCAGGGATAAGTTTTAGTGATGAATTATCCCAGTACTAACTGGATGACCCAGCTGGGATGAAACAGAAAATGCCATTACTTCTTGTGGAAACTTAAGAAAATATAAGAGTGGATGTTGAGGGAATGGGGAAGGGAACAAATTGCCTTAAGTACTTATATTTCTTTTGTTCTTCCACTTTCTTGGACTTGAGACAGAATGGAAGCCAAATACATGATAGGAAAGTTATTTCTCTTAATAACAGTCCGATGAGGGGGAGCAAATGAGGAGAGGAGGAGCAATAGGAAACTCTTTCCAAGTGTCCCGACCAATCTTGTGGATTGGATAACTGACTGCTTCAGCCAAGCATGCAGGCAAATGGGTAATTTGTTTGTAGAGCAGGTGGGAAAACTGAAATGGGAAAGTGAGGAAAATTCAGGTCTGTTTCTAGGCGGTGTGGGTCATGCAATGTCTTTACTTTCAACAAGAAAGAGACTAGTTAGTGTTTTTTATATATATGTATATATTCACGCTCTACATAGTGTGATATACCAGTTTTCAGTTGATGCTCTGTTAACTTCTGGCTGGTGTCATTACAATGTGGTCACTTCTGTAAAGCCCATGGGAAAGCACTGTGCCTGTGAGGATGAAGTACTAACTTGGAGCCTTTCTTGTGACAGCCTCTGCCCTGTGTCCATTTAGACCCCATGCTTTTCCCAGCACTTCCAGGTTCA
>NW_009233841.1:42375-49950 GCF_000690835.1 Fulmarus glacialis | reverse complement strand
TTTGCTTGCTTTCTTTCAAAAACGTTACAACTAGCAGGTGAACTCTGCAGCCATCTGCACTGGTATTTTTTCCCAGTAAAGTATCATCTAACACCATCTTTGCTGTTTTTGATTTTTGTTTAAAACAAAAAAACTTCATAGTTCTAGTTAGCGAAGGGAGTTTTTGTTCAAAAATATCTGAAATTATCTAAGTTGAGACAGATGGGTAGATGATACAAGTACTCAACAGTAACTAAATTAAGCAGATTAAAATTAACCTAGGCTAAGTCAGCATAACCAGCTAACATTTGTAGCCCACCAGTATAAGAAGTGATTGAGTAACTTGTTGAGAGCACAATTTCATTTTCAAAAAACAGAGATAAGTTCAGTAACAATACTGAATAGGCTTACAGGCAATTTCATATTTGGTAGTTTTACATTTATGTAATAGCATCTTTAATAGATGATGTCTGGCACTGTGCTGTAAAATTTCGGTCTTACAAGTGCCGATAGACTCAACAGACGCACAGTTGCTAGAGGTTTCAATAGAGAGCAGCTGCACAACCTCTAAAAGCTTTTTCATGAACACTGTGTCCAACCGCAACCCCTAAATCTAATTTTATAGACCTTAGAGTGCTAAGTGGGGGATAAGAACATATTCCTGGTGAAATGAAAGTCTTGTAATTTAGTAGCGGAATATAATTGTTTCAGATGAGTCCATATGCCCCTGAATATGAGTTTCCTAAGTCTGTCATAGAAACGTTGTCTGGTTCCAAAATAGTCAGTAAGACTTGGTGGCTTCTCTGGGGTTCAGGGATAGTCAGATTTAGAAGTTTAGGATCATTATATCAGTGTTGAACTCCGGTGGCTTATTTTGCTGATTACGAAATATTTGTAAAGTACATGTTTGTTCAGATTGATTGATTTCCCCTGTAGTTTTCTTCTGCTTTTGAACGCTTCAACAAGGAGTTCATTTTAGATGCTTGCACTTCATGCTCGGCTGTCTATATTGTTTCTATCTGCAAGAATTATTTACCCTGTGTGGATTTTCGTATTGGTGAAACTTGAGCTATTATTTACAGAAAGGATAAATCAAAGTAGAAGGTAGGAGATACTGATGGTGAGAAATTAAGTCTACACTGAATGTCTTCTGTTTGGTCCTATAATCCTGACCACTGCCACATCAGTGACGTGATTATTTAAGACCGAGGTGAAGATGGTATTAAGCTACCTGAGGGCTCCTGGAACCTGCGAAAGAAAAAAAAAAAAGGGAGTTGAATGTCCCATGCTGATAGAGCAAAATGAAGCTGCCAAGTACTGTTGAGAATGTGGGCTATAATGTGTCTGTCACCTCCCTAGCAGCCGCTCTCTTTATGTTACAGTATGTTGGTTCAGTTCGTGACTATAACTGGCTCTGGCTCTTGAAATCCATGTGGAAAATTGATGCGATAGTGGTTCCTCAGCTGGGAACCTCACCCTGACACTTTCTGTTAATGTGCTGTTGCTTTCTGGCGAGGTCTGAGCATATGCTGACCAGAGTCTGTGACACTTTCACAAGTGCGTTTCATTTATTTTCTTTTTCAGTGAATTCAAAGATCTCTCCCTTTTCTCTTTTAAAGGGAAAAAAGAGCTGGCTTTGCTTAACAATGCATGAAGCCATTCTGGTCATTTGGTAACTCATCTCATCCAACTGTTTCTTTCCTTTCACTTTTGCATTGCCAGACAATGGAGAGAAAATATCTATTCAAGTTCTATTTTCATGAGTATTTGGTTGCCATGAAAACTGACGGGAGTAGTGCTGTGACTTGACTGCTGTCATTTATGCCTGCTCTCAGTTCAGCTTGCTTTAAAAAAAGACATTACAACTTGACATCTTGCTAAAGTAATAACAGTGAACTTTCCAGTTTTGGCAGTTAAAGCTCAGTGCTTCATAGAAAGATATTATCAGCCAGTTTACCGGCAGCCTTCCTGTCTCTTATTCCCCTCTCAGCAACTCAAGTGTGCACTTTGCACTAGATCCATCTGATGTGCGAGTGCATCTGTCCAGGCTGGAGCCTGCTATTATCTCTGGCCATTTCCACAGAGATTCATAATTAAGAGTGGAAATGGTGCTCGCTAACTTTTGAAATAAGAGAAGAATATTGACTATTACTGTACGATGGATAGTAGTCAAAACGGCAGCAATATGTTAGTGCCCTCTAATTTCTGAAGTTGTTTTTATTAGTTTACCATTCTGTAGTTTTGCTGTAATGAGTGTAGCAAATGTTTCTTAAGCAATTATCGTTCTAATTGATGTTGATTGATTAACATGAATTTGCTTCACTGGGAAGAAAACTCCCTCAAAAACAGTCAGTGCAATCTTCTCCAATTGGGGATCCCAAGGTGAAGGTTTACTTAGTGCAAGTTGTTCTGCAAAATCTTTGAAAATTGCGTTGTCCAGCCTGACAAAACCAACCAAACTTAACAAATCTTAACTCAGCTTTCTTTTCTTTCCTTTTGGAGCCATGCTCACAGCTTGAGAGAATGCTGGTGGGTGGGGTTTTTTTGTTGTTGTTGTTGTTGTTTGTTGGTTTGGTTTGGGTTTGGGTTTTTTTTTTTTTTTTAGCAGACAGTGGTTTTGCCTCTAATGCAAATTTTGCTGATTGTTAAGGTGGGATCCAAGGAAGAAAATACTTTAATCTTTCCTCCCTGAGCCCCCAAGACCGCACCCTGCGTTTGACCCAGAGCTGTGCTTTGGCCCAGCAGACTGCCTTAGTATGGCCCTGTGCCTCTCCCGTCCCGGTGACAAGAGGTGGCAGAGCAGATCCCCCGGCGCGCTCGGCGCTGGCTGCTTTCTGCTTCTCCATCCCCTTCCTCTGCGGATCGCTCGCAGCCACTGGAGCTGCGGCGTGGCTTTGTGTTGTCCCTCACCACTGCTCACATCTTTGCCGCTTCTTTGGTTTAAGCGTGACTTAACATAACCTGATCCCTGCCACGTGTGCAGGGAGCTGCGTTTGAACTGCTCTGGGGATCCTGATCTCCTTTCAGGTTTCAGCATTCTCCTCCTCCCTTGGGCAGAAGAGGGCGAGAGGCTACGGATTAGGTGCCCTCCAGTTAACAAATTATTTGTTGTATTAATGGTACGTGGAGTCACACGTCCCTCCTGGCGCTCTGCTCACAGCCTTTGCTCATGCGTGTTCCAGCATATCAACACTGACTCTTTTCAACCTGCTTATGGTGCCGGGTGCTTCTGCGGCATAAAGCCAGGTCATTATCAAGTTATTCCTACTCTTTCTGTTGCCACAGAGATACAGTAGGTTAATTGTGAGAATGAAATCAATCATCATTAAAGCTGCCTTTGCTCACAGTCCGAGGTGTTTTGATGAAACATCGTGTATTCAGGACATAACATACTAATTCTTATCTCCAGCTGTGGGGTTTTTAATTTTTTCCCCTGCTGGTTGAGTTCAGGAGGGGCAGCCCTTCTGGCCCTTTTCTGTGTCTTTATCTAATCTTTCTCTAGCTGTGTCTCTTTTTTTTTTCTCCCAGGATAGCCTATTGGTTTTCTGCACTCCTTCTAACAGTTAAACTGCCTTAGCTTGCTGTCCAACTCACCAATAAATGGAACCACCAAAAAAAGTATCTCCAGCCAGGAAATGCCATCCTCACAATGCTCTGCTGATTTTTATTCCCAGTAAAAGATCCATCATTATTTGTTTCCATGGTGCTGAGACGTGTGTGGTGACACTGCAAAGGATGTTGGGGCTTTAGTGAAGGAGCTGTAATAAATACGCTGTACCATGTAGGGTGCAGTGATTCACATCCAACTGATGTGGAGGTGGGTGTTTTAAGAGCAGGAGTTGATCTGGGTTTGGTTTGGTTTTGTTTTACCTTCACATACCAGGCACAGTGTCCACCGTACAGAGAGGAGGTGGAAGTTAGATGGCACCTCTAAATAACTTAGAAATGGGTCTCTTCGGATACAGCCAGCCCTCACCTCTTTTCTGTGCTTGCTTTGCCTGTTTGGTTTTGCTCCAAAATATATTGATCTTCCTGTAAAAGGCTCTTTCACCTCAGGTTCTGGGAAACTAAAATGTAAAAGCTTACTTTTCTGTAAAAAGCGATCTTTATAAATTAGAAAAGTCAAGTGCAGTCTCGGTATGTTTGAACTGATGTTTTTCTGAGCTTTGGGAGGAGAATTTTAGCTGTACTGTGAAGCTTATGATAAAATCCAATTATTTTATCAGCTTGCACATACGTCTTATTAAATTCATGGAAAAAACCACCTTAAAGTAGTCAGTTCTCATATATTTTTGTGTTAAGTATAGTATAACTGTGATTATGTATTATGTATTCCCCCTGCATGGAGGGGGAAGTGTGAGACGGGGCTTCCAGCCCACGTGCTCTCCTCTCAGCATACCTGGACGTGCTGTTCGTTCAAGGAATTTAGCTGAAGGATGCAGTTATCTCCTGCGTTGAACTCCTGTGCCATCCAGCTGGCACATTCCTCAGCTGTAGGAGATGGGAGATGAATAGAAAATGCTTCAAAACTATAACAAGAACAACTTGTCCTCGCCCATGTGAAACATCTCCAGTCAGGTTCTTGATGTGCTGAGGCTGCATTTAGCTTTGAGAAGTTGCTTGCTTAGCTGGGAAGACCCAGGGACGGCTTTGCTGCTAAAGGGGGAGCGTGCTGGCACTTTCCTATCTTCCACTGATCCCCGGTTTCTGTTTCAGCTGCTTGAGTTAAAACTCCCCTCAGGGGAAGCAGTGCTAGCCCCGGACCAGGGCAGCACCAAGGTGAGCTTTGGTGTGCGACAGCAGCATGGCCTCCTAACCCGAGTGGTGTGTGCCCGTGGAGACTAACCCCTGAGTTCGTTGCCTCTGCTCGAGTAGGCCGGGAATAGCGACGGAATCGTTAGAAGTCCTCGCAGCCGGTGGTCGTGCTATTCGCGGAGGATTTGCAATAAACATGACTGTCTCCTTCACATCAGTTTACTGCTTTGCAGCTTCAGATGAAAATGAGCGAGCGAGCCGTGTCCCTCAGCACCATGGTGCCCTTGCCCCGCAGTGCCTACTGGCAGCACATCACGCGACAGCACAGCACTGGCCAGCTCTACGGTCTGCAAGGTAAGGGGCTGGGGTGGAAAGAGTCAATGCACAAATCAGATCACGGCATTGTTGAATCATTTCGGTATCTGTCCATCTCACTGAAGGCTGATGTTCGGTCTAAGTCAGTTGCCACTGCTGTCTGGTTGATGGAGAGAAGGGCACGTCCCACTTTAAGATGGACAACCTGGTAGAGGGGTTGTCATCAGGAGGTGCTCTTCTTACTTCCCATTGGAGAGGGATCCTTCATTTGACAAGTTTTCTGACCATTTTTAGGTTAGCAAGGAGAAACTACTGTTACAGGATGGCCAGTTATCAAGGTTGCCCAAGCCTTCCTGCTACTAAACTCTTTTAATGGCACCTGATTTTTTTGCCAGACTTATAACCATTTGGCTCCCCTCTCCTTTGGATGGCTGCCTCGTGCTAAGACTGATGCAGTCTTCATTATTCATTTTGAGTACTTGCTAAAATTCAACCTCGAAAACAGCTGAATTAAGGAAAGTAAAAGGAAATGGCCATGATAAGTAGTTCTAGAAAACTGTTGCTTGAACAGCTGCAGTGCTGCCACCGTGCCTGAAGTGTAGCCTGAAGATGGGCAGATGTCTTCTCCAAATCCCCTCCTTGCTGTCAGCCCAAGGGACTGAACAGCTCAGTCCCCTCATGCCTGAAAACCTCCCCAGGCTGCAGAGCGGGAGGATTCGCTCCCGGGGAGGTCTCTGCACCCGGTTGTCCCTCCGTGGTCACCAAGGGACATCTAGTGGTTACTGAGCTCACGGATGGGGAGAAGGAAAGGAAGCCCACCGCACCTGCAGGATGGATGGCTAACAGGGGCTTTGCAGGAGTCCTGACGTGAGCCATCTCTGCCCGTGTATTTCACAGTGTGTTTCAACACCGAACTTCAATCTCCTGAGATAAAGTGAAAACCGCAGCACCTGCCGCGCACTGTTGTTGCTTTGTGCTGATTTCCCCAGAGGCACCTCTGGAGTAGGAGCTGCAGGTGCTTAGTACATCTGAGGAGCTGATCCAATGTCAGCATCTTGTAGTCATGTGTGTAAAAAAAAAAAAAAAAAAAAGCCCATTTGTATTTCAAAACGCAGTTTTCCACTCTAAGCTACGTGGATTAACTGAGTGTTTGTACAGAAGTTGGTATTGATGAGTTGTGAAGTCAGGATCAGGGCATGACTCAGAAAAGCCAGCGGAAAACAGACTAAACTTAATAGAAGGGGGACAGCCTGGAGTATTGAATGGAAGGAGTCAATACCTGCCATAACTTTATTTTCACAACATATGGAACAAAGGCTGAGCTTGATTAAATATCTGGATAATAAAGATGGACTGAAGCAGTTTCCCTTTGCTGTGGGGGCATTAGAAAATGAAGCTCAGCTTGGTCATCAGGACACGGGCTGTTTCTCTGTCATCCCTGAAGGTCAGGGCTGGCATGTGCTGCTCCAAGGGGCAGCTCTGCTCTTGGTGCCTCATCCTGCTGCAAAAAAACCACAGGTAAACCTGTGTTTAGCAGAAAACCTCAGGAGCTGGCAGGGCTTTCTAGTACTAACATGGAGATATCATTTACCAACATCAAGCATTCAGAAGTCACTAGACAGATATGTTAAAAGATCCTGGTTTGGAAAACTTTTGCAGTCCTTGTTTGTTTGCTTCTTTTTTCCTCCCCTTGGATATTAGGAGTTTCTCAAGGAATAATGAATAATAGATATTTATTTTACTTTTTTTGATAAAGCAGAAAACTGTAGAGGCTGGCAGCTCCAGAACATGAAATATCACAAGGTGTGATTAAAAATTACAAGCGCTGGCAGCCCTGACAGATATAGCCATATTCCATTCTGGTCCTCTGATTTTCAGCAAATCGTAAAAGCTAGTATTTTTCCTTTTTTCAGCACTAGAGGGGGCAGGCAGCACATAAAAAGCCCCAGCTAAACCCAGCAAATGTTTCAGAGGAGGAATGAATAATAAAAGCAGCACTTACATGCCTGTTCAAATTTGTTCAATAAATTAGGGCATGGGAAGATGACCTGCTGGTGGCAGCCTGTGGCACACGAGAACAAGACTGCTTGCAGCACTCTGACACAATCAGTGGATTTGGCTGACTGTGCCTTACTGTAGAGTCCTTTATTAAAACAATAATTCAGCATTGAGTTGACACAAGATAAATAGACTATATGGGTGCAAACCACTTGTTTTATATTTAGAAAAATAGCTTGCTTGTTAAACTGGGAAAAAAAGGATCCTGGGAGGTTGTCGTCATGAGAATGGGGTAAAAGTCTTCACAATCAGTGGATTTGGCTGACTGTGCCTTACTGTAGAGTCCTTTATTAAAACAATAATTCAGCATTGAGTTGACACAAGATAAATAGACTATATGGGTGCAAACCACTTGTTTTATATTTAGAAAAATAGCTTGCTTGTTAAACTGGGAAAAAAAGGATCCTGGGAGGTTGTCGTCATGAGAATGGGGTAAAAGTCTTCGAAAAATAAGCCAGCCATGCAGCC
>NW_009233841.1:22973-42362 GCF_000690835.1 Fulmarus glacialis | reverse complement strand
ACTGAAGTTCTTGTCTCGTTCATCAGTCAGGGCTACTACTTCAGTGGTACCCCAGGCACCTCTAATTAAATTAGGTTGCCAAAATCTTGAAATGCTTCAATTACTACTGGAAAAAAAAAAAGAAATAATTGTTATACTGAGTTGTATAATTCCATAGGTATGAAGCAGCATTTCACTCACTGAATGGTAGAGGCATCTGAAACCTTGTATGCAAGAGCTTTCTTTCACCATGGTTGGAATTTATGGTTTCTGAATTGACTCTTTTCCTCTTTTCTAATGAACAGAAAAGAACTGATGTAAATATTGTGAGCTAAAGTGCATTTTTAATTTAAAATGCAAAGTCAGAACTTTTAAAAAATTTATTTGCTTTTTACAACTCTCTGTTCTGAAGGAACTGGGAAAGAAAATCTGAGTGGGGATGCTTCCGAGATGGAGCAGCAGATTAAGCAGGGATAAGTTTAAGTAAAAGGCTGTAGTTCACATAGTCCTTTATAAAATGCTGAATAAGGTGCCTATGTCTTACTGAGTGTTGTTCTGTTTTCTGCATCTGACTCGGCGAAGATGTTTCTAGCCCAGTGAAGCTTCATCGCACAGACACTTTTCCAACCTACAGGTCAGACCATCGATAAAAGACTGTAAAGAACTTTACAAACTCTTTGTCTTCTGACAAACTGCCCCAGTGGATGACAGTGATGATAATAAGCAAGGATGAAACATGGAAGAGTTCAGGTTGGATGAAAAATTCTTGCAATACAAAGGTTTTTTTTAACTTTGCCAAAAGTTAAAACTGTTCTGTAGATACTGGGGAGGGGAACAAAACCAACAAACCCTCCAGTGTTTCTTTTATATCTTACAGCTGGACAGAGAAGAAATCACTCCCTAAATATTTCCAAATGTTTTTGTATGATAGGAATGTTGTAAATACATGAGACTTTCTTGTTGTAGTGTGGTTCCATTTTGTCTATTACAGCTGTGTGTTCACTGATGTCAGCTGTGTCACCCTTGTTTGTTGTAATGCTTATCTTTAGTTATTTACATTATTGTTCAGCCTAATCCTTGACCTTTGAAATGGTGGCCAGTTTTAAGCAGCTATTGGATACAATTTTTCCTGTTTGAAGCCTGATGAAGACTTGATTGATTTCTTTTAAAAGCACCCTCTCTATCTTCTATTTCCTGTATTTATTTCCATCTCTGAATGTTTAAAATAAAAAAAAAAAGTCCCACTTAATTTGTGGTACAGTGCGTTTTGTTGTCACTATCAGCATCACAAACAGAGCTGTTGTGGAGCCACTGGGGCACTAGAAGGAAGGATGGAGCGGGACAGTGGTTTGCTTTGGGTGCCCTTTCCACATCTAAAGCAACAGAACCACTCACTTTGTGCCCTGGTGAAACAGAGTAGTAGATTCAACAGGAATCTCACAATGTCGCAAACCATTTTGTGGCAGAAGGCAGATTTTTCTGTGTTATGACAGCATCCATGTTATGCACTACTTTCATAGATTGGCACCAGCATCTTAATTTAACAGCAAACAGACTTTTCAAAAATAGCCTGGTTGACTGCTGTGTGCTATGCCAAATGGTCAGAAATGTATAACAGCAGTAGATAGAAAGCTGTGATTACCCTGAGTGCAAGTGGAGCACTGCACTTAGTGAGGTATGGTGAAATCATTTTCTTAACAAGCTCTGAGTAAGAATGCCTTGTCAGGTTACAAGTCAGACTGATCGTCTCTAACCATCTCATGCCTGCTCACCTAACAAGCTTAAGGACTAGGTCTTATTTTGATTGCTCTACTGGGGAATATGGCCTCTGCATATTTTTAATTGAAAAAATACGGGATATCGTTCTAATGATAACTGCATTTATCTAGGCATGTGTAATGTTAGCAGCTAATTTTTCAGTAGATATTCTGGAAGAAAAGTAAAAGAATGCAATGGCCAGAGTAGGTTTGTAGAGAATGAACTGCATTTGTTCATGTTTGTAGAGAACGAGTTAGCACAGCCTCATTTTCTCATGTGACAGACGTCTTATGTTTTGAGTAAAAATAGCAAATATCTTAAGCTTGGCTTTTAATTCTGAAGAAGAAGTTTCAAAGCAGACTGGGAGGACATGATGTTGATCATGACCCACATGATGACTAAAAGTAGATTTCAAAACTATACTCATAGTTACAGCGGGCTGTACTCAGAGGTGCTGTCAGTGTTTAGTGCTGGAGGAGGATATCCAGAGTGACGTGCGGTTCTGTGTCTGATTCCAGTCCTGGTTAATCACTTGGACGGAGCAGTAAGGAGCGTGCTTATTAAAACTGCAGATCTATAAAATGGGAAGGAAGGGCACAGGAATACAAGATTAGAATACAAAATGATCTGGACAAATTGAAGAAATTCAATAGGGCCAAGTGCTTCTAAGCAAGGCTAATTGACTACACAAATACATAATGGGAGAAGCAAGACAGCAGCCCTTTAGAAAGGGATGTAAGGGTTATAGCAGATTACAAGTGGAACATGAGACAACAAGGCCATGTTGCTGCAAAACAACTAAATGTCATAAGGGAATGTAAAAGCATTAAGCTTTCAAGACAACTGAAGTAATTCTTCTGCTCTGCTTAAGGCTGGCAAGGTCTCAGCTGGAGTCCCGTAGGGTGGCCGATCCCAAGCCAACGTGCTCAGCTACTGCAAATGGCTGTGCCCTGGTACAGTGCTGGCACGTTGGGGTAGTTTGGCTCCTGAATTGCACGGTGCGCTGTATAATGTCTTTACCTTCCTTTTTTAAACAGACTTGCTCTCCAGGAATAAGGAAGGAGCAGATGTTTCCAAGTCAATTCAGCCTTTCTGTTTGTTACAGTGTCCTGAAGTAACCAGTCACTGCAGTAAGATCTCTTTTAACTGGTTGGGCTTAGGATCCATATATCAGTTTAATAAACACATTATCTATCAATTGTGAAGTAAAACACTGGGAAAATGTAAGGATTTCTACATCCGAAAGGGTTGTACTAACAGAACTAGAGGTGAGGAAGGCTTTCAGGGAAGCAAACCGATGTGTGTGGTGAAGGTAAATGTGTTTCTGAAGGAAAAAAATCAGTATGCCATCATTGCTTAAGATACACCATAGTGCAAAGATAAGCTTAATTTATTGTAAATAAGGATTATGTTCACTTTATTTCAAAGCTGAACTGCTAACATAAATAAGTGATTGAAAGGCATGTTATGACTAATAGGTCTTTATCTTTCAGGTTTACTTCTGCTAATGTATTCCCTTTAGAGCTGACAGCGTCTGTTGTTTTATCATGGATATGACAGTTCAGTAAATGCTTTTATTCACCTTTCACTCACGCAATGATTGATATAGTAAGACTGTCTGTGGCTGAACAGTCCAATTACAAAGAAGACAAAAAAACCCACTCTAACCTTGGCCTTTAAATGAAGGGTCATTAAATCAACTAGCTCTGATACTATTCTTTCTAGTGAAACTAACTGTGAAGGATGGAAAAAAGGCCTAAAAGTAACTTTGCTTTGAATTACTCTGTGTTTATGACACAATATCAAGGAGTTGCTTTGTTTTAATTTGTGGTACCGACAGATTAAGTCGCTTAACTTTGCATCATTGCTGACTTGCTTAGTTAGCAAGGTCATCAGCTGAAGGAAGTGAGAGGGTTTGCTCCTCCTGTAGTTACTGGCTTTGTGGTGAGGGAAGGGTCTTCACTGTATTTGGAGTTGTGTTGTTTAGACTGTACAGCAGTCTGCGTATGTGTGACACCGATATGATGATGCCATCGTGTGTGCCAGCTGGGTGCCAGTGGTACCTGATACGCCGGTGAAGACAGATGCACAGTGGAAATCCTTCGGGTATGTAAGCTACGCTCTGAAGAGACGTACTTCAGAAAATAAGCTGCAAATCCATTTGTAGAGCTGTGGGGCTCAGGGTTACCACAGGATTCAAGGACCTGTGTGTGACAAATCCTTGAGGACTATTTTTCTCCAGTCTCTGCCCTACACACAGGCCCTCCAATTTAACAGGACTTCAGAAGGGTTTTTTTGAGCTTGTCCTGTATGTAAAAACGAGGATAACAATTTTACGGATTAGTTTCAATTGCTCCACCAAATTCCAGCACGCCCTTTTATATCAGTCAACTTTGTTCTTTCTCGAATGTTCACAGATCTTCCTAGATAACTTTTTCAAAGGCAGAAAAGTGTTCTGCAAAGTCATGCCAGTGAGCAGGTCTTTGGCTCTGTGTAACCTCTCCCATTCATACGGCTCTAAGTAACACTGTGCGATTTCTCAGATGGCTGCTCCTCAAAGACCGGACAGAAATGTCATACCCTCTGTTCCCTTTCATCCCACAAAAGACCACTCTGCAAGCCATAATTGTGGAGATGGAAGAATATGTTTTAGGGGTAAAAGAAGAAGGGATCTGAAGAGAAAGCGTAGAGCTGCTTACCCCACTTTTCAAATCCATGCTAAGAAAAGTTCTATCTTTTGAGCAGGGATGAACCAGCAAACTGGTAATAGCACAGTGGGTAGATGGAGACGGTCCAGACTGCAGCAGAACTCGGCGGGTAATGATCTTAAAAGGCTAATCTTGGGATCAAGTACATTAGAGAAAAAAAATCATAATATCAGGACTTCAAATTACATTTCTTTTTCTTAGACGTTCTTATTACAGGTAACAGAATGCAAATGCCATTATCTAAAATAGCATAGAGGGCAACGTAACTACTGTAAATCATTGTGCTGCTGAGAGAAATGGGATGGCTGATGTCCTCTCTATTTCCATTTTATAGAGAGAGATGGAGTCACACAAGGACTTGCCAAAAGTCGCTGAAGACCTCAAGGTGTTTTCATCATGCTTCAAAACTTTTTTTGTTGTTGTTTTAAATAAAGTAGCTCTTACACTTTTTGCTTGACTAAGATTTAACAAAACGATTTTTGCTTCCTTGAGGGAGGGAGGGTAGCTGTTTAAGTGGGTTGTTTCAGCATTTGTCTGAGTGAAACAGTTTTATTTTTCATGCCTGTACTGTTAATATTTATTCTTAAAATTGTTAGTACTTAGTTCTGCTTTCCCTTCTTACACCTTGCAGCAGAAAAGCATCATTAATATTTAAGCAGATGAACATCTCTTGAAGTTTGTGACTTGCAGCCAGAATGTCATTAATTTAAATAGTCACACAGATAAAATTAATGCAATAAGAGTTGTATCTGAGTCCTGTTGCTGAGCAATTCTGGAGAGCGCATAATAATACTGCTGCCTCAGGCATTGAGATCAGGGGTCATGATGTGATATTTCTGTGTATTCATTAACTTTCACAAGGGCAGATTGATCTCCTGTTTCCATGAACACTAATGAACCATTTTCTTATTTTTAGGGAATATTCTATCACTACCACTAGCCACGTAGTGTTTAAAGAAAAGCTGTTTTCAAACAGAAGGCTCTAATTAGAACTTGGGCCTCAGCTGTATTGATTGCACTACGCTTTCTCGGTGGATTTACAAATGCCAGCAAATAAACTTGCCAGGAAAAAGTATTGTAGTGGCTTTCTCTTTAGTATTTAGTCTATGCATTGTTCTTGTTTTTTACAAGCCTAAAAAAGGGAATAAGGTGCTGAGACATTCCGAATGGTTGGGTTTGTATATGAGTATTTTCCCAGCTATCTGTCTTTTAAATACTCTGGAAATCTTAGGAATAAAAGGCGTGAGGTGTTCATCTTACTCTAAGCCATCTAAAAAAAGTTATAGTCTCTCTGGTGAAATTAATTCCTGGTCTTCCAGCCACACGAATGTGAGAAAATATAGAAAGGAATAACCAAAAATAGCTCGGAGTGTGTTTGCCTCGGTTCTTCCCTTGTCTGGGCAGGGCTGCATCTCCCCAGGCCCCGCCGATGCTGGCGGTCACCTCAAGCAGAGCCGCGATCTCTGCCTCGGCCACCGGGTGCCAGCCTTGCCGCGGGAAAGGCAGAAAGGGCTCCGGCTTGTTTTCCTTAGCGCTGCCTGCTTGGCTCTCATCTCCCGCTAAACTGAGGGTTATAGCTAATAACGTCAAAATACCTCATACTTGTTTTTTTCTTTATCTGTCTTGTGACGCCTTCCATCATTTCTTCCATATCAAGCCTCTACGCTCCATCTCTTCCCTCGCTTGCGTACCAATAGAAACAAAGTGAAACGTTTGGGTTATTCTAAAAGGGATCTCTATGGCTAAACCTTATAGAAACACAATAGAAGTGTAAATGGTTTGGAGAACTGTAAGTTCCCTTTGTACAAGCAATAAATTTGTAGGAAAAAAATGCTTTCCTATGCACTGCTGGTGCCATTTTTGCCCTGTGTGAACAGGATTGAGGGGGCAGCAGTGTGAGCCCCCCGTTTGCTGCTGGCCTAGCGGGTTTTGCTCAGGGAAAGGAGGGATGGTAGATGTAGCTGGTGAACAACTGGATTTGCACAGATTTCTCCTGCCTCCCACAGCAATTTGAGAAACCAAAGCCTGTAAATGAGCCCTGACTCTCTGCTTTCAGCTCCCGTCCTATCTCGCCGAAGGTGTCTGAGTTGGCACAGTGCAGCACGGCCATACAGCTACTCCGTCCCGGTGATGAAGAGAGGCAGGCTCTGAGGCTTGCCTGAAGGAAAGTGGTTCATTTGTTTGCTTGAGTTTTTTAAATTAAATTATTCCAGCTTCCAAACATTAGGTCACAGTCACCCAACTGCAGCGAGTCGTCTTTAAAAGCCACCTCCTCGCAAAAGGAGCAGTGTACTTCTGAGCCAATTCATCACAGCTGAGCAGAGAAAATGGGGGATGCGGGCGATTTATCCTGCTCTTGCATTTCTGCTACAGGTCACAACCTAAGTGAAGAGCTTTCTATCCTCAGGTGAGGAAAGTAGCAATGTCTAGGTAGGCTCATTTTTTGGCTCAAGCTCTATTTCCAGTACAACCTGGGATTCCCACTTGATTTTCCACATCTTAAAAATGGGAATGGCATGTCCGCAGGCAGTAGTCCCCAGGATAAATGGGTAGTAAGAGTCGTGCCATTTTCAGAAACAATGAGGTAAGGACCACATAAAATAGTGTGAAGAGGACCTCTGGTTGTATCAGACAAATTATATTTTAAAGGATGCATAAAAAAGAGACTCTAATTACCTGTGCTCGTTAAGATGCTTTTGGTATTTTTTTTTTTTTAGGAGAATTGCACCCTCGCCACACTTAAACTCTGGCAAGTGCTTGAATTTGTTTCTCAATTTTCTAGATTGACTTTCCCTAACCTCCTGTCCTATACTTTTATATTCTGCTGTGGACTTAAGAAGTCTAGCATACTCCACCGCAGAAGTGGCCATGCTATTTATATGTAGTGTATGAAATCATGCTTGTATGAAATTATAGCTTCTAATCAGATATTGTCTGTATTTTGCGATCACTGGATAAAAGACATTACAAAATGACTAAGAGAAATGAATAAGAGAAATTCACTTGCTAGTATAATTTATTGTATCTTTTTGACTGAACAAAGAGTGCTTAATTTTACATAATGAGATAAACTGTATACAGACCAAATGATATAGAAAACTCTGTGCTGAAGGCAATGCATCTTTTTAGAATATATTGTCCATAAAACTGAAGTAAATAGTTGCATAAATACTTATTTCTCCATGAACATGTAATGACTCAGCTGAAAGCCAGACAGTGTTAATGACGTATGATCTCTATTTTTGGCACATTTAGTAAAATGAAAGTGTACCTACGTTTAGCATAAATGAAACACATAAATGTTGTTCTGTAATGTAGGAAAGGAAAAGGTAGCAAAATGAGATTTATAGCTCCTCTGGCAGCTGTGAAAGATAAGGAGTTAGAGGGACCTATCACAGCTAGAAAGCTCTGTTCTGGTGTCCCCTTGGTGCCCTTGAGTAACCTGCCCTTTTCTTCATGTATTTGTCCCCAAATGAAGACCAGGCCAGACTTTCATGTGCCTTTTAAATGTATTGGGGGTAAGCTCAAAGGAACTCCATATATTCAGATACTGGAACATCTGCGGACACAGGCAGCGAGGAGGAACAAGAGTGGCTATGATGGAGTGATGTCCACGTAAAGCCCCAGCAAAATGACATCCTTTCTTAAGCCGAATGAAGAGATGGATTGGAAAAAAACAAGTCTGTGGTTTCTCCAGATGCTACCACACCTTACAGCTGTGGCACCCCACAAAAAGGAAGACGTCGCACAGCCCTGCCTCATGGAGATGAGCTGCAGTAACTCTCTTGGCTCGGTCCGTCTCGCCACGGTCCATCACTGCTCGAGCCTCCAGCTGTCGGCTCTCTTGTACAGACCCGGCAGCTCACACCACAAGTTAAGAGGATCCCGGCAGAGGCCTATCCTTCCCAGGAGAGGACCAGTGGTCGTTGGCATGGGGCTGGAATGGCACTGAGTGCCTGATTGCTGTTTGGATGCAGACTCTCAGTGGAAATTCTTGAGAAAAAACTTCTCCCTCTCTTTTTTCCAAAGGCATCCATCACTGGGGAATGGGCTGGACTTGCACCCACTGGTGGTCCCTCTATTCCTGTGGTTGGGAAAGAAGATTGATTTGGCACGATACCCAGGCAGAGATGCTTTACTAGGAATACTGTGAAGTGACATGCTTTGACCTGGGCTAACTGCACATTCTTACTATTTTCTTCCCTTTCTTCCTTGAGACATTTAGAATTTTTACAAAAGGCATTTTCAGCATCAAACCAAAGGAAAAGCAGAATGCATAATTTTAAGAGGGGTTGAGCCATTTTCCTTCCTGAGAGCCATGGTAGGTCTCTAGCACAGTCTATCCTTTTATCTACTCCAGAAAGGTAGCAAATATTTGCAAGAAAAAAAGCTTTTGTGGCAGATCTTTGCTGACCTTTTGCAGTGAGCCAATAAAGATTGATCCAAGGCCAGGGTCCACCTAGAGCAGCAATATATAAAATAAAAATTCCATTTAGTTTTGTTTGGGGGGGTCTGTAATTTCTACCATTTGTTTATCCCATGCATTATTCAATTTACTTGCTTACAGAGTGAAACAGAATCAATTGAAAGTTGCTTTTCCTTTGCCACACGTGACTGTCAAATCCTTGTGGAAAATTGCTTAAATTGTGTGATCTATGGTTCAAAGTGAGAACAGAATGCTTAATTAGAGTTTAATTATCTTGGAAGATTTGACGCTCTCTGATTGCTTTTGTTTTATTTCTTTACTTGCTCAGTGGTCTCTGTTGAAGTGTGTCTTCATTTGTAGCAGAACCAGGTGCACAGGTTGAAACTGCACGGTTCACCCCCATGTAAGAATATATTTTCTTTCCAGTCTCATGCTTACATGTACATCTGTCCAACTGACCTGCTAGCAAGAAAAATACAATACACCTGTTAACGTGGGCCTGATCCTTAGAGCTGATGACTAAGCACCTAAAAAAACCCCAGGTGGGTTTACACAGACCCATATGTTATGCTCTATTTCAGTCACTGTTTTTAAGGCCAGAAAGAGGTTTTACTGAAGAACTGTGATTTTTGATATTGAAAGCCACCACTTACCCACCAGTGCCCTGATCTGGCACCAACTAAACTGCTTGAAAGTTTTTCCTCTAAGGCAGCCTAGGTACCTAAAGCTCAGCTTTCCATTGTAACCAGGCTCCTAAGGTGCTGATATGCTGCAGGATATTAAGAATATATTATTTCCAAACCATATTCATTTGGGTGGTGGAAAAAAGGAAAAAATGGGCTGTGCCTTGATTTAGATCTCTGTCTTCAGATCTTTGTTCTGGCACAGCGAGAGTTAGTTCTCCGCCAGCAGAAAACTGATCTGCTTAAAATTGCACTTGGGCTTGGGGAATGTTTTGTTTGGGTAGAGCTTTTTGTTAGGTCTGTTTAACTTGAAATAGTTCCCAGGTTGTCTTCACTCTGGGACTGCTGGCATGGAGAGGGGCAAAGCAGAGGCAGGAGCAAACAAAGGGGACAGTTTTGGCATCAGTGCCACGCTATGCTGGCTTATGAAGACCAGTGAGTTGTAGGGCAAAGCGCTGCCTGGATCAGAAGTGAAACAAAGGGAAGGCAGGCATGAAAATTCATGGGCAGATTTTGACGCTGAAAATCTTTACGTCTGGTTCAGTATCAAGAGCACTTTCAGATTTGAGTTTTACTCAAGTTTTGGAATTTTTTTAAGTTTCACTTTATTTTTGCCAAACGAGGATAGGATTGTTCATTAACTTCTAACCAGTTAGGCTTGTGCTGTTTGACTGTTGACAAAGACTTCTTCATGTCAGATGGGGAGAGTTTGGCTGGAAAAACTTGTTACCTGTAAGAAAACTGGAATTAAGAACCCCTTAAGTAGATGCATTTGCAGAAGATTGTTTTTCTCTTTTGTGTGTCTTCTTTCCCCTGGGGAACCTCCTGTGACAGCATGTTGTTTTCCTGAGGAGCCATTATTTAAATAAGAGCATATAGCAGATTATATAAGAAAAGGTTGCCTTCAGTGTCAGGGTTCCTCCAGGCTCCCTCCTTGAGCTACACAGCCCAAAATAAAAGCTGACATTTGAGCAAGCTCAGGTGATGTTTGTGTTATTTGCAATAGTCACCTCCTAATTCAACCTTAAACTGGGAAAGTGAACAACTGAGCCACGGAAGGCGGCAGGAATCCTCTCCATTGATATTGCTGGGCTTGGATCACGCAACCGTTTATTAGCACTCTTGGGATTGCAGGGAGTCAATGTCGAGTGACAATGGCATTATTACCGGCTGTCACTGCTAACGTCAATGCGAACATTAGGTCTGTAACACATAAAATGAGTCAAGAAATCCAAGCCTGGTAGAAATAAAGAAGGAAAATCTAGGAAAGGAAGGCTCACAGTGCTATTTTTAATCTGTTTGAATCTACTAATAGGCTGGTAACAAATCTTTGTATATTATTTGATTATGTTTCTGAGGTAGTTAATTTCTTTGATTATGATTAGGGGATTCTGAAGAATAATGCTAGCTTTTTTTGCTTTATTAGAAGAATCAAGACTGACACATCATTATCCATGAAAGGCTGTGAGCGCTGCTCCTGCTTTTGACACGTGTTCATTTATCTACCTCGTGAGCCAAGAATACAAACCCTGGTACTCCAGAAGGTACTTGCAGATGTGGTTTCACCTGCTTTACAAAATATGGGAAGGTTTCGCAGATTTAGAACTGAAAATACCACCCCCGCTTTTCAGGGAAAACTAGATTTATAGCATCTTCTAATTGTATTGATTTCCAGCGTTGAGCTGGATTGCTACTTCTGTTCCCAGGAGCAATATCTCATGCAGGCCTATTGCAAATGAGAAACAAGACAAAAATAGACTGGTCAGAAAGTAAGAGAGAAATCATTCAAAACACATCTAAGAAAGCAGGACATAATCGAGGACTGAAACTTGAACTTAAAGCAATATGGTAGGCTGAAGACAAGTTGTTTTATGATAATAATCTGTGAACAAGCTTTTTAATTTTTTTTTTTTTGGTAGCTACTACTGCGGTGGCTCTCCAGCAAAGATGCCGTGTGGATCCTTTGGATGCATATGTGAGTACCTACCGCTTATGTGCGACCTCTGGTCTTTGGCTGCTTGGAGTTATTAGAAGCAGCTGCAGGTTAAACCAACTTTTGGCTTGCTCTAAGCTGGATCAAGCACTGTTTTGCTGAACAAATATGTGTAGGTTAGAAATCTGGCTGCTGCTTCTGTGAGCAGGGAAATACCGTGCAAACCAGCAGACAATTGCTGGAAGAGAAAGCCAGGAGCTGAAACGCACAGGCAGTATGTGAGAAGTTTAGACCCTGTCCCTGTTGTCCATGCAATTTTCTGCAGATTGCACTGTTCCTTTTCCGTCTTCCTAAACTGTGACATCTCCTTGATTTCCCCCTCACTATAGAGAATAGCCTGATCCAAAGTACTTTCTAATGAATGTCATTAGGAAGGAATCATTTAGCAGGATAGAGTTTGTTTGTCTTAACTGCAAGAAGACCTGAACCATCATCACTTTATAATTTATTTTCTTGCATTTTGTTTTTCATCACTTTTGCAGCTTGTGAACAAGCCAATGAGCAGTTTCTCATCAAAAATCCCAAATAATGTTGTCTCCGACACAGTACACCAAGGTGCATTTTCACAGTGGTTCAGTAAAAAACATCTTGATGGGAAATAAAGAGCCCCTCTCCTTCCAGACATAGCAGTTTGATACCAGATTTACATGCTTTTATTTTTCCTTTGTGAAAAGCCTGAGTCAAAGAAGTTGGAGAGTTACTCGAAAAGGTAATTGCACTGGCTTTCCCGTACAGGCAAGTGTGAGCTCTCTTGCTGCTGAATGAAGCAGAACATACTTTTTGACATTGCAACACATTTGAACTCTGCTTGTTTTGGTCCTTTGTGTGAGGGAACATTTCTTTTATAACTCTCCTGATGCCCTCAAAAAGGGAATCATCAGCTGGAGCTGGAAGTACTTTATTGTCGAAGTGCCAAACTCTGATTAGGGTGAAGAGAAATGGCATAAAAGTAGGTGAACCACATAGCATTAACATTTAAATGCCTATCTTGATAGCTAGGTGTGCCAGCATTGGCAGTGTCTGAGCTTCAGGATTTTTCGGTGAACTCTCACTTTCCGTTCAGCATCTGCCATAGGGAGGGAGCACTGTCATCCCGGTTTGAAAAGCAAAGTCTGAATCCCAGCATATCAGACTCTGAAAAAGGCATTCCTTTGTCTTGCAATTCCCAACTCCTGGCTAGCTTGCTTCCATGGGAAAGTCATTGCCCTGAGGCAGGTGAGGATGGAAATGGGAGCTGGTACCCAACAACAGGCATCTCACCAGCCTGCTGTGGCTTAGGCAGCGGTGGGAGAGCCCTCCTTCCCAGCCCTTATGCCCTCCCTTCACATGGAACTTAACAAGCCATTTTTTCCCATGAAAAATAGAAGAAAGGGGCCTCCCCACACATTCTGAAGAGCACTATGTCCATGAGCAGTAAGAATTGTCTTATTTTATAATAACCTGTCAGAATTGAGTTTCTACCCCTGTCTCTAGCAAAGTGGGAACTTCCCAGAGAACAAGTCGGTCTCAGAGGTGGGCAGCTGGCCCATATGCAATGCCACACATCTGTTAAAAATATGAACCAGACTGGCAACTCCAACTGATTTCCTTAAAATAAAGAAATAATCAGTTATCTCTGAGTGAACGAAAGCAAGAAGGTTGTTTTTCTTACCCTGATGATACTTAGTGGAGTTTTCCAGCTGCACTATTGCAGTATCACTTGTTTTCCCACCATGTGCTGTCAATTTTCACAAACCGTATTATATTCAAAAATCAGAAGTTCTAGCTAGATTTTTTTTCCTTTGTCTCTTATTGGCACCTTGCTGAAATGCCATTTTAAGCTGCCCTTTGGTGATCAATCAGCTGACTACGTAATGAACACCTATGGAGGTATCTGAAGTGTATAACGAGGTAAAAAATACACAAAGGTATCAGGATGACTATTTCCTGATACAGGAAAATATTTTTCCACCTAAAATACTGGAATTTTCATCATTCCTTCCAGTTTTTTCCCATGCCACAAGCATTTTCTACAGAACACAGTGATAGATGCATTGTATTAAAAGAGATGTTAGATCACAAAGCAATGTGTTGGTGCCCACCGTCAGAATGAAGGAAAAAAGTATTTATGATGTACTGATACCAATCCAGAGATTCAAACTTCCATGGAATCAGACGCTTTTGTCACTGTGGTAAGCTATGGCCTTAATAGCCCCTTGGAAAGTGCTGGCTTCATAATTTGTTTTACAAAATTACACTGAATTTCAAAGCACCTAATCCATTGAAGTTGCTTGCATTATAAATACGGCAGATTAGGGTGCAATTTAAGCGGTGCAGAACTAGCTCAGGGGAGCATCCCAGATCTTCGTTTCATTTAGCTGCTACTGATGTGTCGAGAAGAAGAAAGAGTTGATTGCTGATTTATATGCTTTGTCTTTCATTATGTTATACTTCTGCTGTGCAGGGGGTCACAACAGAGTCTATTAACAACAACCAAGGCAGAACCAGCTGATGTTCTTACAATCACGTCAGATTCTCTTCAAAATTGCTGTTAGCTGCTTTTTCTCCATTGTTGTCTCCAAAGTTTGCAGTCTGCTCTCCCAGCCATGACTAGAATTTTAATGGCCTTGCAGTCTATTGTCTATTAGGGTTTTTATTAGTGTTAGTATGCTCTATTTTTCTAGCTGTCTGTTTCACTATATTTAATTTCAAAATGTTTCTGAAGTACAGGCTAAAGGGGTGCTCCCAAGGCACTGTTTGCTGAAAGTTCATTTTAAAGCCGTTAATATATGCCTCCAGCAAACCCTAATACTAGGTTATGCAGCAAAGGCTCCAGGAGCCAGCTTCTAAGGACATATCTAATTGACTCCCAACTTAGAAAAGATATTTTTAAAAGTTCTCAGCACCCTTTTATACCAAAATAATAGATTTGTCAGAACAGAGCACCTTGCTGTTCAAACATACTGACTGTAATCTACATTTGAGTTTACACTGTGGTCATGGTTTCAGAGATCATTAACTTCCCACAAACTTCATGAAGGGCAGAGGTTTTCTACAGAGGGAAAGGCTGAGATATGGATTCACCTTTTACTGGACACCTGAGAGATCTATATAGGCAAAGGTAGGTGCTGTGGAGCTCCCACCCGATAACTGACCCACAGGACACAGGTCCCTGGGAAGCTGGTCCCTGCTAGCTCTCCGTGGCGTGTAAAACTATTTGTTCAACCTTGCTTAGCCCTCTCCTAAGGAATGAAGAGAGATACGATGCTGGAGCCCATCTGGCTGCCAGCTACCGCAAGAAAGGGAGTTTTCCTGTTGCTTTAATTAAATAACCATTTTCTTTTGAGCCCAGAGTGCTTTCATTGCCTTTGTTAATGGCTGCCAGGCAGGCAGAATTACAGCTGCCACTCTTCTCCGAGCAATATAAATCTGTGGAAAGCAGGGCACAGCAAAGACATGACAGAAATGTGGAATTCCTGCAATGCATCTTTTAATCTGATACGTAAGAAGAAAAAGAGAGAACTCTGTCATAACACATCAGTTTCACCAAATACGTCTTTTATATGGAAATGTGCAGAAGTTCACGATATGAAAAAAAGTCCATTTCCCAAGACGCTGATGCAGGTGCCGTGCTTGGGCAGTGCTCCCGCTGGTTCCTGGCATCTTGGGAGTTTTGAGTGAGTGAAACTTTAGCCTTGTCCTCCCTCTTCCCGGTACTGCTTGAGTAATACGAACTGGTGTAAACAGCAGACTTCACTAATTTTATCTCAGAGGTGAAATTCCCCCTTTCTTAAACAACAGTTTCTTATCTCTGTAATGTTTGAAACCAGAGCCTGAGATACGAACCTTTCGCCCTAGGTTTGGATGAACTCGCTTGGATTAAAGCAAAGCCCTGGTCCGCAGACTGTATGGCATGAAACCAAACCAAAACACAACGGCGTTTGGAAATAACTGACATTCTTTGGTAGAAAGCCTTAGTTGCTATCTCTGTTTTTGTGATATTTGTCCTCTGCTGTATTTCTCTTAGTTAGCAAGGAGTTTTTTCTTTGGCAGAAGCAAGGCAACACAAGAAGTCATCTTTTACAATTTACACGCAGGGTGGAAAGCTTTATTTTCTTCGCGGCTTCTTTTACCAGCCCACAGCAAACATTTATTTTCTGATTCCTCTAATAGGATGTGACTTGTTGTGACATCATATTTTGAAAGGCTGTGATTTAATGGGTGTATTTTATCCCCCCTTCCCCGACATGCACACATTTTGCAGAGACCAATCATTTAAAATGCAGTGCAATCTCCTGGTGATCGGAATTGCTGCCAGAGGCTTCTCCAGTGCACTTGCTTAGCCGTGACTTTGCACAAGTCCATCACAAATAAACACCTTCTGTGTCAGGCTTGCTCGGGACCACTCACAATCCCCTGGCCCTATGATAACGCCGGGCACTGTAATGCAGATTGCTGTGGCAGGGTCTAAGTTGCAGAGAATTAGCCGTACTGCCTTAACACGTTCACTGAAAGCCACTGAAACAAGAACATTGAGTTCCTCGTATTATTTTACTAGTAGCAAGTATAAAAGTCCACAGCAACACACCGATAACTTAAATATCCATTTCCTCCCCTCGCAGTATAGATCGAAGATAGAATTCATTCCATCAGGGAAGCACTCTAAGGAAATTCTGAGCTGTCAGCCGAAGCAGTGCTGTATATAAAACATCTCTGGCTCTATTAGTATTTGTGTCATTCCTGATGAGAGTCTTTAATCGTCCCCACCTGATTCAGGGGAGATAGGAATGTACTGTATTTTCTTTCCTGAATGAACTGTGCAGATATCTGTTTTTTACATTTTTGTTCATTATTTTAAATAAATAGAATTGGCACCGAGCAAATCCTGTACAGTTGATTTCAGGTGGGTTTTACAAGCTGGGATTGCCCCGTCTGAAAAGCATCCATCACTGCAGAAAGGGCTGCTTCAGGGCCAGCGCTTCCCGAGGGGAAGGCTGCCACATCCCTCCCAGGTGCCACCTGCTCCGAAAGCCTTGAGGGCTGCAGGGGACATCGCTGTGCAGCGGAGCGGAGCCGGTGGCCTTTCCTCAGTCTGTCCTGCGCAACCGCCTCAAACAGTGAGCGACCTGGCAACACCTCAACACCTCTTTGCTCTTGAAAGTGATGTTCCTCAGTCAAAAGAGGAGGAGCACGTGATGAAGCGCGAGCATCTTGATCCCTCTCGCTCTCAGAAGCTCTGTGGTGTGTAAGAGGTGAACGAGCAAGCAGGGGTACTGCAGACAGTATAACCACAGTAACACAGGGCTATACACGGGCAAACGAACGGCCCATGGGCTAACATCGCTGTCACGTCGGGAGGCCAACACAGTGTTCTCCAGTGCTGCAGGAGGTACAGATCTGAATGCCTTAGGTGATGTAAAGCAGAGGTGAAGCCTGGAAACTGCTGATGCTGAGAATAGTCCGATGCTGACAGAGGCTTTCAGCCCATGTTATGGGGCTCTGGGGTGTCCTCAGCTGCCTCTCCAGGGCTCACCAAAGGGCATTAAGAAAGCGAGTGTGTGGCCACTGTGTTTACAATTACACCCCCTCTGGAAATTGCTCAGGGATCTGAGAATTGAAAGAAGGTTAAAATCAGAGTGTTTGGGAGTGGGCAGTAGAAGTGGAGCAGGAGAAGCAATCTCTCATCAGCCTCTGGCAGCTGTTACTGGGAGGGAAAAAGTCCTCTGCAACCTTCTTCTTTCCCCTGCTTTTGCAATGAGAAGAAGCACCGGGTGAAGGAATATCTAAGTGTAGCAATTTGGGATAATCAGTAATTAACCCCATTAGGAAAAGGTTCAGCTGTCCTGTTTGGCTCCTGCACCACAAGCCCATTGTGTGCGATAATAAATGCCTTCTCATACTAAATCCAAAATGCAGCACTAGGAAGAAATTTAATTCTATCCCAGCCAAAACCAGGACATGCCTTTACTGATTTACCACCCCTACAGCATCAGGTCAATTAAAACGTTTTGTGGCGCACTTTTTTCATAATGTCATGAAACACTGAAGAGAAAAAACGAAGGATGTACTATGAAGATGTGGAGTCCATCATTCCACCCCAGGTGCTACAGGGGCAAATTCAGCGATGGTGTAAGTCTGTTTGCGTTGCTGGGTTACATTAAGCCCGCTGTTTCGGCTCAGCACATAGCAACCCGTTGTGGAAACGGTTCAAAGACTTTGTTAAGAACGTCAGATTTCTCTCACTGGTCATTAAAAAAAAAAGTACCTAATTTGAGTGCTTTGGCCGTCTCCCCAGGATGCCGAAGGGGAGAAGCATCAGAGAAGGATGACTCAGAGAAGGAGCCTGAGACGTTCTGCAGCGTTGTCTGCAGGAGCCTCCTGTCCTCCCCCCAGTGACAGGAGAGGGCAAAGGGTGCGGGTGCTGGGCGCTTTCAGTAATATGCCCCAAATCAAATGGTGTTACAAGCAGTTATCAAGGTGAAAAAATCAGGCACTCACTGCCACAGAAATAGTAGTTCATTTAAATCCATCTTGATTAGTCCCAGGTTTACTGGCTGGGCAGACTGGAAAGAGCGAAGTGGGGTCCTAACACTGTCATGGGGCCACAGCCACGGGGCTACCCAGAAACCTCACCTTGTCTATGTCACAGAAAGGCCTGTAAATACCTCTACACCTTCGCTGTTTCCGTACATTTAAAAAACCCAGGCCAACAACCCTTAATAAATGTGTCTTATGCTGAGTAACTGGAGGTCACTCAATACAGTGACACTATTGTCATAAGCCTTGTCATTCCTGTTCACCAGCTGGATTGACTTTTAGCCATTCATAAGTGTAAATGCCGCACACAAGCCTGACATCTCCCAAACTCCCTTTCTCATGAGATCATTGTGGTGACTCTCATTTATTAGTTCAAAACAGAATTTCACCTATTTTCTTTTTTCTACTTTTCTAGGCATTACCTGCTTCTTGCTTTTGCTTTATTCTTTAGCGTCTAGAAAGGCCTAGTGTTTTAAAAATGCACATCTTAAAATTCAAAAACAGAGCATGTACAGTAGAACAAATTGTCCAAGCAAATCGTGATGGCGAACGTGCAAACCTGTGCAGCTGCCGGGTGCCCACAGCTCTTGGATACGCAACAGCTGTTGAGCGGGCCGTACAATTAGCAAAAGGATTCTTAAGGATTTCTTAAGGAAATCGAAAGGCATATGCTTTCCTGAAGGTACCCAGTCTTTGTAATCCTGCCTACATATGTCTAATTGCGTAGTAAGAAAAGAGCAACGTTACTGCTTTGGCTCAGGTGTGAAGGTTGAGTTCAGTCAGCCAAGAACATGAGGAAATGAAGTGAGAAAAGCCAAGCACCTCACCTTTTGAAAGCAGTGGAAACAGGGGTGCTGGTTTCTTTCTGGGGTTAGGTTCTTTTCTGCAAAAGTAAATGAAAACATCCTTCTGGTAGTGTCCTGAAGATCAGGGTTTGTTGCCAGTGTTCCTGCTATTAAAATCCGATTGTGCGTGCCCCTGTAGAGCAGAGCAGTCTGCAAGCTGGCCCGGATCCCCTCCTCAGCTAAACTGCGTGCTGCCTGGGGGGAACCAGGAGCACAAGTAGCCCATTCTCAAGTCTATATTTTATACCAAAATGTGAAAATCTCTCGACTGACATTTGAGTGAGGACCTCATCTCTGAGCGGTGAGAGGCCTGCCAGCACCCTGCCCTCGGACCGCTGCTCTCCAGCGCCCAGCTGGCTGCCGGCATCCCCGGCGGGCGCGGGAGGTGGTGGGCTGTTTGCAGCGGTAGGTTGTGAGGAGGTGTGCCGGTTGTTCCTGGTGCTCCTCCCAGGTGTTGGGATCCCACCTCTGGGACAGCGGA